>NC_084799.1:183585318-183837818 GCF_963169125.1 Humulus lupulus | reverse complement strand
GCCCACTGTAGTCACTTCCCTCCTCGCTCATCCACTAGCTCCTCGTGACCCAACTCCTATCCCATTGGTCACCCAAACTGAAGCCCCGACACTCACCACCCCAATTCCCCTCCTCGAGGTGGAGAAATATCCAGAGCCTCTGCGCAGCTAATATCAAGGAATTTTGAGCGATATGATGAAGCATGCGAGAGTGGTCAGTGTCAAAGAGTTGCAGGCTATTGAGTCGCGACCATCAATGACCATCCTCATCTCTGCGTTGGGGATGAATCTAACAGTAAATACTATATTGATCCTTTTCTTTCAGTCCCATGCCTTCAAAAACCAACCCTTCTTTATCCTTCGTTTTTAGTATTGCATGGCTCAGATCTGTGAAATCGCTTCGGTCCAAGCTAAGGTTGACGAGGAAAAGACCACCTTGGGAGAGGCGCAAGTCGCCTTGGAGGAATCCAACACCATGAAGGCACCCCTGGACGAGGCCAACAATGCCATAAAGACCTCGCAAGAGAATGAGCGAGTTGTCAAAGCCCAAGCCTTGGAGGTAATTCGACAGCAGGACAAGCTTCAACTCAAGGTTAATGATCTTAAGTAGAAGCTTGCGGAGGTCAATAGTCCCAAGCCGAGGCTTGCAGAGGTCGAGGCCAAAGCCAAGGAGGACGGTGTTGAAGTGGAGAAATCTTTAGAAGAAATGTTCTATCGGGTTTGGGCGCATAACCAAGAAAGGGATCTCTCATTCTTGGACGCGCACGTTTGGAGGCGCTACCTTGCTAAGTTCCAAGACCAGTTATTAAAGGATCCTGCTGATACAACCAAGGCTTCCGGAGTTGCGCCGAGACGATTGCCTTTAGGCTTAGATTGAGGTTATTTTACTTAAAGTTATTCATATACTTGTATTAGTACATGTTTATTAATTTCTAATCTATTTTTTTTGCTCCCCTTAACATATTAAGTTGCCATGTTTATGAACTCCTTTTTTTTAAGTCCTTGTGTATTTGCAATGTCATAGGGGTTAACTTTACATTGAGATGAGTGCCTGATGACTCGACCAATTAATTCTGGTCAATGGCCTGGTGTGGACGCTCAAATTCCACCAAGGGAAAATATGAAAGTTATGGATCCTCAAATTTCCATGTCTATGACAGGCCCGAAATACGTGCTGCGGTCCCAGAGACGCCTTAGTACATACATGTACCGTGCAAGGCTCTCATGTGCATACGCCTCCGCGAGGCCCTCGGGAGACCACCTTCTTGCGAGGCCACCGCACCACCACTTCGCGTGCATGGGTCTATACCAAGAAGAGTCAAGCACCTCGTGGATCCCCCAGACGCCCCAAGGCACCTCACATGGGCGGTCCCTCGCGAGGCCAAGCCCCGCACACCCCACGCCTCGCGCCCGCGCACCTGTTCGGACTCGCGCCCGTGCTGCCAGCGCCTCGCGCCCATGAGCCCATTCAGCCTCACGCCCGCGCGCCCGTGCTTCCAGCGCCTCGCGCCCATACGCTCATGAGGCCTCGCGCCCACGCGCCCCCGCGCCTCGCGCCAGTGCTGCCCAGTGCCTCGCGCCCGTGCGCGCCCGTGCGCCCGCATGGCCTCGCACCTCACACCCCGCGCCTAGCACTCGCGAGGCCTTTAGTGAGGCCCCTCCGTGAGGCCTCTCCCTGCCTTAGTTGTGTCCCTGCTCCAACACAAGCATAGGCCCTGCGTACATAATGACAGTGGTCGAGGTGGCCCACAAGAGACAAAAATAGTACGAACAAGGTACCTCAAAAGGGGTACGTACCTGCCTGCTAGGATCAGGGGACGGGCCTGACACCTGTGCCCGACAAGTAGTGGCGGTTGGGAATGGTACGAAGAGTGGCTACACCACCACCACGTCTCTGACACCCGTACAAAGCGAGTAGTGGAGTCATGACCGGGTACAAAAGCTGAGGTGCTCCCATGGATTCTGACCGTGTACCAGAGCCGACACCACTCTCCTGTTGGTGTACTCGTGTACCATCTGGTCCCCAGGACCACCATGTACCCAGGGCCATTAGAGCCCACTATATAATGAATCCCAATTCCACATGGGAGGGGGTTGGAAAATTTACTGTAGCAAGTGCACCATAGTGAATGAAAAACTAATTTCACCATTGTTCTTCTGAAATTGTTCTTAGATTTGATACTTAAATTTCTATGGCTTTTCTATTGATAATCTTGATTTTGCAATTCTTTCCAACTTAACTTAGTTGACGAGTTCTCATCGTCAACAGTTTGGCGCCGTCTGTGGGAACTTAAGTTCCAAGCTACTGTTATACCATTACTTCCAGTGAGAAGAAATGCCAAGACGTTCGAAGCGACTCAGGGAGCCACGAGAGGTGGAGGTCCACCTTAACGGAGTCCAGCTGAAGGCCTCCATGAAGGATCCCCCTCCACCCAGAGATGTGGAGCCCCCAAGGGACCCTGAGGTTCACGAGGGTGATAGAGAGGCCTTGCCACCGGCTGTCCCGCCCGGAGGGAGTCCTCCAAGGGCACCACCAGGGAATGCCAACGAATTCCCGCTCCCTAAACCGCCACAAGTACCGAACTCCGGCCGGCAATACCCGGGCCCCTCGACGCGTAGACATGATGAGCATCCCCGGGTCCATTCTGTGAGCTCAAGTTCGAAATCTCGATTCTATGAAGAAGAAATACGTGAGCTCCACCGTTAGAACCAACAGTTGGAGACCACCCTGGAGAACATGCAAGAGGTGCTGAATGGCCTATTGCAGGGTAAGTCGAGCGTGACTTTGCCCAAGAGAAAAGAGAAAGGTCGGGAGAGGGTGGAGACCACTGTACCGATAGATGATGGGAGGACCCGACACTCCACCAGTAACACCCCCCGAGCGAAGCAACGCGAACATCCTGAACCACCGAAGTAGGCCCAGAAACCAGAGCCAAGGACCAACGCTGCCCCTCGCAGTGAGGACGAGGTCACCTCTAAAAGAGCACCCTCGGATTCACGGGAGGAGCTCAATAAAAAGAGGGCGGGTAAAGGGACCACACCCTCTATGGCGCCTTGAGAGGGAAAGGGAAAGGCGGATCTTAACCCGTCCATTTGAGGGACTCTCTAAGCAAGAGGAGGCAGGACCTGGACACAGAAATGAGGAGCCTGCAAAGCAAGATCGTCACCGCCTCTGGCGGTCAGGCTTTTAAGGAAGAGTTCGACCATGAGTCACCCTTCGTTAGGGAGATCCAGGGCATCAGGCTCCCTGCCAACTTTAAAGAGCCCCACATGACCCCCTACGAAGGAAGCATGGATCCAAAATACCATCTAGATACATTTAACGACTTGATGAAGCTGAGGGGAATTGGCAGCGGGGCGAGATGTCATTGCTTCGCCGTCACCTTAAAAGGACCTGTGTACAAGTGGTTCAAACGACTTAGACCGGGGTCCATCAGGTCTTGGCAACAGCTTTCTGATGAGTTCCTCCAGCAGCACCACGCCGTGCGCGACTACACGATGCCAAGCACCAGCCTCGCAAATGTGAAGCAGGGAGAAAACGAGAGCCTGAAGAGCTATATTCATAGGTTCAATATGGAGGCAGCTAAAGTAGGGAGCCTGACCCACCGAGAGCTGAAAATGGCCATCACAGCTGGAGTACACCCAGGAAGCAAGTTATGGGATAATATGCTCAAGAGGGAGGTCACAAACTTGGATGATTTCTATGATCGGGCACAAAAATACATTCGCGTGGAGGATGGTCACGAAAACCTCAAAGCCGGAAAAGGCCCATCGCCCCCGAAACCTTCAGCTCGAGAAGACCCGGGCGGTGCAAAGAAGAAGGGGCTTTATGAGGGAACAAGAGACGATCGACCCCGGAAGCATCAACGCTCTGAGGAGCACCTACAGGGCCCCTGCACCTTTTACACTGACCTCACCCATGCGAGGGAGCATATTTTCGTTGCGAACGAAAACCAGGTCCCTTTCAAAAGGCCCCCGCCAATGAAAAAAGACTGGTCCAAAAGAGACCCCAGCAGGTATTGCCAGTATCACAAGGATGTCGACCACACCACCGCGGAATGCAACCATTTGAAGGTGGAAATCGAGGAGCTCATTCGCCAGGGACATTTGAGCAGGTACGTGCGCAAGGAGAGCCAGAAGCCAGAAGAAGGAGCATCCCCACCGCAGGCACGGGAAGTGGCCCCAGAAATACAGGGAGAGGTCAGGACCATCTTTGTAGGACCGGGATTCGGAGGCAATTCCAGGAAGGGGCGAGACAAGTATGCCAGGGAGGCCAGACGAAGTCCACCACCTTGCGTTTTAAGTTTGGAGAAACACCCCCCGAAGAGCTTCAAGGGCGACAATGACTCGATAACTTTCACTGAGAAAGATGTGCAGGGGGTGCATTTCCCTCATAATGACCCCCTGGTGCTAACTGCCCAGCTTGCTAACATGAGGGTACATCGGGTCTTGGTGGATAACGGAAGCTCTGTGGACATCTTGTATCGACCAACGTTGGAAAAGATGGGATTGAGCCTCCGTCACCTAAAGCCTTGCACTACGTCTTTGTATGGGTTTACGAGAGATTCGATACAGCCCCTGGGGGCAATCGAGTTAGCCCTTACCGTGGGGGAGCAACCCAGGCAAACCACCGTAATGGCTAACTTTGTCGTGGTGGATTGCACCTCATCCTTCAATGCGGTATTAGGGAGACCCTCTCTGAGAGAATTGAAGGCAATAACTTCTGTGTATCATCTAGCAATGAAGTTCCCGACCCCCGAGGGAGTAGCATGCGTGAAAGGGGAGTAGAAGGAAGCGAGGGAATGCTATAACATGTCCCTCCGCACAGCCACCAAACCATCTGTACCGATGGAAATGGTTGTGTATGAAGGAGCGACCCACACAAATTAGACCCACACAAGTTGGACCCACGAGTTACGGATCATCTCGAGAAGTGCTACCAGCGAGGCTTCGACACTCAGTGCAAAAAGAACCTATGTTTAGTTTGTTCCTTGTTGCTTTAGCTTAAGTAAGTAAGAATCAAAGAGGCTACCTAGGTAACCTCCTAGTTAGATGTAACCCCTTTATTTACAAGGTTGGTTGTAAACCGCATGCTATGAATGAAACTGTTTGCAACTTCATGTGTTACTTTTCTTCGCTACACGGGCAACAGCCAAAGTGCCTGCCGAAATAAATTTCACCAAACACTTGGGGGCAGGACAGGAGGCAAAAACATGCAACTAGCAAGGGGAACCTAAAAAGGGCTCCTAAAAAGGACCCTCTAACGGAGGATCCTAAAAAGGACCCCTTGCCCTCCTAAAAAGGAGGCTCCTAAAAGGGACCCTCTACCAAGAGGCTCCTGAAAAGGACCCTCTAACGGAGGATCCTAAAAAGGACCCCTTGCCCTCCTAAAAAGGAGGCTCCTAAAAGGGACCCTCTACCAAGAGGATCCTAAAAAGGACCCTCTAACAGGGGATCTTAAAAAGGTCCCTCTATTAGGAAGACCCTAAAAACGACCCCCTATCAGGAGGATCCTAAAAAGGACCCCTTACCCTCCTAAAAAGGAGGCTCCTAAAAGGGACCCTCTACCAAGAGGATCCTAAAAAGGACCCTCTAACAGGGGATCTTAAAAAGGGCCCTCTATTAGGAAGACCCTAAAAACGACCCCCTATCAGGAGGACCCTAAAAAGGACCCTATGCACCAGGAGGATCCTAAAAAGGGCCCTCCATCAGAAGGACCCAAAAGGGACCATGACCCTAAAAAGGACCCTTTAACGGGGGATCTCAGATGGACCCCCTATATCAGGGCCTTAAGCGAAGTCCTTACAAGGCATCCCCTGGGATCACAAGGATTAGCTACCCTTGTGAACATAAAGGAGGCCATAGGGACTTACAAAAAAAATATAGGGTAACGACAATAATAAGTCTAGAGCGGCCACCAAGCCATCTAGCCAAAAAGGGTCCTACAAGAGACCCTTGCAAAAATAGTACTATGAATAACGACGAGAAGGTCGCTTCTCGCAAAAAATAATAAGCGCGCGCAAGAATATATAAAAGGATAGCTAGGACCCAAGGGGTCAAAATATCCTTATAAAAGTAATCAAGAGTCACCAAAAGAGGTCCCAGTGAACCCTTTCACATGGGCTCCAAAGGACCTCCAGCCTGGTAAATAAAAGAGGGGAACCAACCAAACCCCATCATATAGGCTCAAAAGGGCCTCAAATGCAGTAGAATAAGAGATAAATAGCAACACATCTATATATACATTAAAAAGGGAGTCTTGAGGACATGACAAGATTTACAAAAGAAAAGTAGTAATGATAATGATATTACAAAGTCAAAGGAAAAAAAAAGAGCGTACACCAATGGTGGGCTAGCTAACAAAAGTTATGAAATGACTACTTCAGGGCCTCCTACCGTGGGCGCTCCACATGGTCGCTCGAGCGAAGGCGTGCTCACCAAAAGAAAAGAAATCAAAATTGGGATTCTGCCTCCATACGTTGTAAAGGGCGCGGTCTATGGACCTGTACTCAATGGCAGTCTTCTCCGCCTCCAAGGAAGCATTTCTCTCCTGCAACGTGGCGACATTGGCCCTAGCAGCCTGGAGTTCGGTCCTGATAGCCTCGCGGATAGAGAGGGGGCCTTCCACGAAGAAAATGTCCTGCTTCCAAGACCTCGGGTTGGACATCGAGCCCTCTATCAAAGTGGCCTCGTTGTTGGCTTTTTGTAAATAGTAAAAGCCCTTGGACTTGGGAAGGGGCATGAGGTTGTAGAGGAAATGCACCTCCGTTGCCGTAGGAGCGCATTTAAACAGCTTCATAAATGCAACAAAAAGGCAGCTTAAAGTCAGCCAGCCATTGGGAGACAGCTGAAGCGGGGCAAGGTCGAAGTAGTTGAGGACCGTAATAAAGAACGGGTGTAACGGGATGGTACCACCCGCCTTCAGGATGTGCTCGCTGAGGGCCATGAAGCCGGGCCTAGGACTGTCAGCCTGACATGTCTCCTGAGGAACATATAATGCGTACTCCGGAGGGATGCGATAGTGATCCACGATGTCCATCAGTTTGTTTTCGGACACACATGACACCAGTTCGGTTGCCAGTAAAGGAGCATCGTCCGGTTCATTGGAAGCCACCTGTCGTCGTGTCCTCGGTATATCTGCAAAATCAAAAGAAAAATGTGAGGAAGAGACAGAACACTTGACCCTCCATTTTTTCTTCCTAGCAAGAGTCTTCCATCGAGGGAGCGACTGCGGAAGTGCTAAGCTAGGAAAAACCGAGACTAGGGGCTGAGGAGAAGCGGAGGCAGCCCCATGACAGTCATCAAGCGAGGATGGGTTGGAGGGCTCAGGTGGAAGGTGTCCCTCCATAAACTCCAACTCCCTCTGCAACTCTAAGAGGGTCACCCTAAGGCTCGCTACATGGTCACTAAAGTCTGGGGGGAAAGGTGCTCCGTCTCCTCTCGACACCGAGTCAATTTCGCTCTCCACCAACGCCTAAGTTCAGCCAGGTACTCAAGATGGCAGATATGGGCCTGCCTTAAGGAGTCATAGTCCTGGTAAGGGTTTTCCTCAGGGGACTCTGAGTCTGAGGACAGGTCAATAAACTCAACCCCCGGAGGTATGTCGGACGGGTAGTCACTGGCCATGAGACCTCATCCCGAAAGCGAAAAGGGGTTCACGTATAAATGAGGGGATGGCTACAAAACACAAAGGAATAGGCTTAATATCTCTAGATGCAAATGTCCTAAATGGCCCACTACAGGGTATAAAAAAGAGGGGTGTGCAAATGGTCAAACTCACTGCAAGCTCAGGCCAAGGTACCCCATCCTGAGTAATGCTAATCTGGACCCAATGAACGTGAGGGAAAAGGAAAATATACCTCAAGCAGATAAGATGGAGCGTTGTTGAGGTCGAAAGGAGGTCGAGGGCCAAAAACACCAAATGGTCGAATATACACGTCTACAAAAATAGACAAAAAGGATGTGTTAGCCTCCAAATAGACATACCAAGAAATTAGCTCATATGTAAAAAAAAAAAAATGGAATGAAAAAATAAAACAAAGAAAACTATGGCAAAAGTGAAGTTGTGGGGGATTGAAACCCTTACCTCTTGAAAGGAGTAAGGGTCTAGATACCACTAAGCTAAGGAAGTAAGGTGTAAATAATGAGCCTTGCATGAGGGCCTACTTATAAGAATCAAGGAGAATAGTCTACAAGAGCACCTAAAGGTCCTCTCCTAGACTGGGGGGCAAGTGTGGACGCTCAAATTCCACCAAGGGAAAATATGAAAGTTGTGGATCCTCAAATGTCCATGCCTATGACAGGCCTGAAATACATGCTGCAGTCCAAGAGATGCCTTAGTACATACATGTACCGTGCGAGGCCCTCATGTGCATACGCCTCCGCGAGGCCCTCGGGACACCACCTCCTTGCGAGGCCACCGCACCACCACTTCGCATGCATGGGTCTATACCAAGAAGAGGCAAGCACCTCGTGGATTCCCCAGACGCCCCAAGGCACCTCACATGGGAGGTCCTTCGTAAGGCCAGGCCCCGCGCGCCCCGCGCGCCCCGCGCCTCACGCCCGCGCGCCCGTGCTGCCAGCGCCTCGCGCCCATGCGCCCGTTCGGCCTCGCGCCCGCGCGCCCGTGCTGCCAGCGCCTCGCGCCTATGCGCCCGTTCCGCCTCGTGGCCGTGCTTCCAGCGCCTCACATCCATGCGCCCGTGAGGCCTCGCGCCAGTGCTGCCCAGCACCTCGTGTCCATGCGCCCGCGTGGCCTCGCGCCTCACACCCCGCACCTAGCACTCGCAAGGCCTTTAGTGAGGCCCCTCCGCGAGGCCGTCCATGAGGCCTCTCCCCGCCTTAGCTGTGTCCCTACTCCAACACAAGCATAGGCCCCGCGTGCATAATGACAGTGGTCGAGGTGGCCCACAAGAGACAAAAATAGTACAAATAAGGTACCTCAAAAGGGGTACATACATGCCTGTTAGGATCAGGGGACGGGCCTGACACCTGTGCCCGACAAGTAGTGGCGGTTGGGAATGGTACGAAAAGTGGCTACACCAACACCACGTCTCTGACACCCGTACAAAGCGAGTGGTGGAGTCATGACCGGGTACAAAAGCTGAGGTGTTCCCATGAATTCTCACCGTGTACCAGAGCCGACACCACTCTCCTGTTGGTGTACTCGTGTACCATCTGGTCCCCAGGACCACCATGTACCTAGGGCCATTAGAGCCCACTATATAATGAATCTCAATTCCACATGGGAGGGGGTTGGAAAATTTACTGTAGCAAGTGCACC
Organism: Humulus lupulus; assembly: GCF_963169125.1. Classification (NCBI taxonomy): domain Eukaryota; kingdom Viridiplantae; phylum Streptophyta; class Magnoliopsida; order Rosales; family Cannabaceae; genus Humulus; species Humulus lupulus. The sequence continues at coordinate 183,828,556 of NC_084799.1, read as the reverse complement.
ATAGTGAATGAAAAACTGATTTCACCATTGTTCTTCTGAAATTGTTCTTAGATTTGATACTTAAATTTCTAAGGCTTTTCTATTGATAATCTTGATTTTACAATTCTTTCCAACTTAACTTAGTTGACGAGTTCTCACCGTCAACACCTGGTTATATCGAGGATTTTGTTCGCCTAATAGCATTACACCTATTAAGAATATTCTACGTTGCTTTTATAAAATAAGCTCGTGATACATCACAAGAATAAGATAAAATGTTGATTCTATGTTTAAATTACGTAGCAATCTTGCTATTAAAATATAACGACTTTTTATAAATAAGCCTTACATGGAAAAATACTAAAAAAAGTAAAAACTAACAAAGTCGTCCTATTATTGATAGTATTTTTTAAGATGTAGAGCATTCCAAGTCCGATGGACCAACTCTCCACTTAACCAAGCTAGTTTGAAGGTTCCTTCATGCAAAATTTCCACAATTTGGTAGGGTCATCCTAGTTCGGTCCTAATACACCATCTTTAGGATCTTTGTTTGCCAAAAAAACCCTTCAGAGCATTAAGTCACCCAGTTCGAGTGTACGTCCATTTACTTTCGAGTTGAAATAACAAGTAACTATTTGCTGGTAATGGGCAAGCTGTAATTGAGACTCCTCCTGCCGTTCTTCAATGAAATCCAGGGATGCATTGAATAGTTCATGATTCTGATCCTGGTTGTAGGTTCTTTGCTTATGAGACGTCACTAGAGCCTCTATTGGGAGCATAGCCTTGCTTTCAAAGGATAGAGAGAAGGGTGTGTGCCCAATAGATGTGTAGTAACGCCCTGGTTACCCCAAAACAGTTACGGTGAATTTTGAACTATGAATTTAACTCACTAACCGAGTTCTTTGGTTAAAAACGTGCTTCTAGGCGTTATTAATAGGCTAAGGTGGAAAACCAATCAAAAAGAAAAGATATATTTTATTTAAAACATAAGCCTGTTAATGGGCCCATAAAAAAACGTTTACAAGTTATTTACGATACAAAATGGTCATTACAGTTTAAAATTTACAACCTGCCGATCTAAGCGGCAAAAATAGGGTAAAACCCTCAGTTCCTTTGAGAACACCTTGGTCGTGGTGGTCAAGCGGCCGCATATGTACACATCACCACCTAAGCACTCCACTCAAGCCTGGGTGAGCTTTTCTTTCCCTTTACCTACACCACATAGCACCCATGAGCCAAAGCCCATCAAGAAAACTCTATACTGCAAGAATATAATATCAAATGATGATCATAATAACAATCCAGGACTTTCAGTCCATAACAGAGGAGTGACAGTTGTAAAGTCACTAAGGTGGGTTCTGTTCCCTTTACCAATAAGTGATCATTTCACTAGCATAAATGAGAAAGGTATCTGATGAAATAGTCACCGGCATAAATCTACTGTAACGCCCTACTTCCTTAGAGCCGTTACTAAGTGAGTTTTTAAGACAAAACAGTGTGCAATGGACTCGCTAACCGAGGTTTTGAAACAAAAGTGTGACTAATTAAAAGTTAAGGCTGTAATCTTTGAAAATGCGTCATTTCATTAAAACTTCTATTATTAAACATTTGGGATCCCAAAATAAGGTTTGAAAACTAATTACATCTTGAAATAAGGTTACAGTTGAGAAATCATAAAATCATAGATTATTACAGCCATTTTCGAATAAACCCCCAACCAAAGCAGCCGGGCAGACCAAACATGTACACGTCGCTTCACGCTCTCCGTACTCATGGTTGGTTGACTCAGTCATTGCCCTTACCTGCAACACAGAGCACCCGTGAGCCGAAGCCCAGCAAGAAAACTCATGCAGAACATAACATATGCAATGTATACAGTTTTATCATAACAGATAATCCACAAATAGATAAGTCAACCATTTAGACTAAGCAAACACATGTATCCACCGGGCCCCGCCCTGATTATAGCATAACACATGAATCCACCGGGCCCCGCCCTGATTATAGCATCCCATGTGCTAGGTGTTACTTTCGGCCCACGGCCGCCCCGGCTTACGCCGTACTCGGCCCTTGCCGCTCATTTCATCATAATCACACATATAGTACATTCGAAATAATCATTCACACACATCATGATTCATTTAAGGTTTAAACATTTGCACATAATACAATCTGGGGCCATGCCCTAACCTCGGGTGTTATAGTTTTCTTACCTTTCCAATCAATAGCTTAGATAGCCTGACTCCTTGAGCACGATCCCACCCGAGCCTTAGCGCACACCTAGGCACAAACATAGGTCAAAGTCAACACCGAACCCCAAGTCCGAATACCTAGCCTCGGGACCAATCCCGAGCCCCCGTGAAGTCCCAAATCCCCAAAACAAAGTGGCGGAAACAAGCCCCGAACCCTAGGTCAAAATCCATCATCAAAACTCAAAAATTCCCCTCTGTGAACAGTGCAGCGCTACAGCGCTCTAAAGAGGGCCCTGTAGCGCTACAAGCAGAACACCCCTCCAGAAACAGGGACTAGCGCTACAGCGCCCACTGACTAGCGCTGTAGCGCTAGTTGCAGCCCAGAAATCCCAAAATCGCATTTCTGCGATTTCTTTCACCCAATCTCAAACCAAACTTCCCCAAATCTTTATCAAACTCAAAATCAAGCTTATGAACACTCTCCATTCATCCCAAGCATCCCAAATCCTCAAATCCCAAGATCATTTATCCCAAATCTCAAAATCTACCATGAACAACCCTAAACCAGAAATTCATGCAAACCACAAAGATAAAGTCTTAGAAATCATACCATTGCTGCAAATTTCGACCTTGAATCAACCCTAGGCCTCCTTAGCTTGCTCTCCCTCAAAGCTTGCCCAGAAATCCCCTGAGATTCCCATCAATCCAGCTCAAAACACAGCTCAAACCATCAAAACCCTTAAAACCGAAAATCTCTAAAACTTACCTCAAACATTGATGTGTTCTTGCCAAATCTTCAAGTCTAACCCAAGATCCTTGATGCTCAGCCTATCCTTGCTCTCCACTAAGCTTTGCTCCAAGAAAAATGGAGCGAAAAGGTGCAAAAATGCACAAACTGACCCTTGTGAAAACCCCTCTGTTTTTCCCTCTTTTCTTTCTTTCCTTTTTCTTTCTTTTCTTTCTTTCTCTCCACAGCCAACACTCTCTATAAATCCCACTAAGTGTAAAGCCTCATAAAACCTATCTTTAAAAGCCAAATGACCAAAATGCCCTTCCTATTAACTCTAAGTCCTTTTGTCCAAATAGGGCCGTTTTAGTCATTTTACCAAATTCTCGCTAATCCTCAAGTGTCCCTAATATTTTCCCGTTGCTTTCCAACACTCGATTAACCACCAAATAAATATTCCCCATCATCAAAATAAATCTCAATCTATTCTCTGAATTCCTGTTCATACCCCCAGGCTCGCCCCGAGCTGGGTATAAATTCCTGTCAACACTTTCCGCTAGCCTGCTCATTGGGATCGCCTCGAGTCACAAAGCACAGATACATCCACATACCACCGTGGCCTTAACAATCAACACATATCAATACAGTTACGCCCAATCATGGCCAAAATTACAATTATGCCCTTCTAACACGATCCGGGTCTACATGCACACTAACTTACATAGTCATGCATCTCAGATAAACAAATAGTCATATAACATGCTTTAAATCATAACCATGCATTTAAATAATTGAAATCACACATAAATCCCATCATGCCCTCCTGGCACGCTAATCAAGGCCCTTAAGCCTTATTAGTGAATTTGGGTCGTTACACCTACCGAGTGACCATAGAGTCACAATGGTGGGATTCCGTTCCCTTAGCCATGTGGCAAACAGTCACCTAGGCCTTTGGCCCTGGCTCTGAGTAACTAGTCATAGACTAGTCAAGCGCTTATAATTTTCATCGAACTTAGGGTCGGTCCAGCATTAATACCCCATATGAGTCATTCAATGCTGATGTCGATTAGATCTAATCTTTTATCAGCTCTGCGTTCACAATGCTTATGCCATTTCTGACTCTTAGGTCAGTAACACGCGACCAATGCCAATCCTGAATAGTCAGGGCCACGCACAAGTAAGCAATGCTACCAAGAATATATCATATGTCAAATATCCAAATACAGGGCATTTAACATGCTTACTTAACAATTGCTAGCATAATTAGGATCATGCATAAACACACAGACTCAAGCTCTGATCAATCTCATATTCAATATTCATGGCATGCCCTAATCACATGTTTCTCGTGCATCACATTTAAACATCCAACATGCATCAAGAATAACCATGCATGTCACATATTGGGTGCAGGTTTTCTTACCTTTGGTCCAAGCATAGGTTACCAATAAATGAGCCACAAAACGATCCTGATTCCAAGACCCTAGTGATAACCTAGTCACAACCATAATATAAAACCTCATCAAAATGAGTAAATAAATACTTCCAAACCCATCCCAAGCCTCTGGGACATCAAATCCTACTCAACTAGGTAGTAGGATCGATCCCAGGACCTTAGAGTTAAGTTCCCATGACAAAAACACAATTCTAGCATTTTTTTTTCCTTAAGGGCCGTGGCCTTCCTAACACCATGCCGCGACCCGCCCCCTAGACAGAGCCTCCTCCTCCTTCTTCAAGTTTGGGCCGCGACCCAACTGCAAACCAGCCCAAAAACCCTGTTTTTAACCTTTTAAAACCTTCCAAACACCTATCCAAACATCTCCAAACTCAAAAATCAAAGTTCCCAAACATCCCCATGATCCAAAACCAACAAAACCCAATCTTCAATTCAACTAAAAACTCATCAAAACATAAAGTCCAATTCAAGCTTAAAAACTTAGAACTTAAATCTTGAATTACCTCCGATTGAATTGTTTCCAACTAAATCCTCCGGCTAATAAGCTTCTAATATTTCCTAGGATCGCTATGCCTCGATCCTCGCTTGAATTCGAGTCCTAGAACTCAAGTTTCCTTCGAAAATGCGATCAGATGGCGAAAATGGAACTTAGAGGGAGAGAGAACTTACTGAACATTCTTTTTATTTCTTAAAAGGTTACTTCAAGCTTAAGTAGCCTCAAAAAAATCTTAATGCTCAGGGTCCCGAAAACGTCCCCGGGGACAAAATAGTCAAAACCTTCTTAATTTCCCCCTGATCTTACTAACTCCCAATTTATCATCAAATATTTATTCCCATTACCCAATAACCCGGTAATGCACAAAATACCCCTTGACTCACTTTGAGTCAAGTATAAATCCCATTGTGACTTTCCCACTAGCTTACCTCCTAGGATCGTCTTGTGCTGAGTAACCCTAGCGTAACCAAATAATAATAAAGCACCACATACATATCACATATATGCCAAATATGCCTGAAATTTCCAAAATATAAAAATCACCCAATTAATCAAAAATTGGTTCACATGCATATTTAATACACCTAACACATGCATATTATCATTTAATAGCATAGGAAATCAATTATGGCCCTCCCGACCTCTTAATCAAGGTCTTAACCTTATTAGGAAATTTGGGACATTACAACTATCCCCTCCTTATAGAAATTTCGTCCTCGAAATTTATCTGAACTGCCCAGAATAAGAATTTCGCACAACTGATTCCAGTTTCCCAGGTCGTTCCCTCGACCTTACTGTCTTTGTAACATACCTTAATCCAAGGTATACCTTTGATTCTTAGAACTTTATTCTTTCTGTCTCATATCTAGACTGGCTACTCCTTACAGGATAACTTAGCCTCAATCACCAGATTCTCATAACTCACTACATGAGTTTCTTCTAACCCATGTCCTCAACATGGAAATACAAACTACACTGTGTACAGCTGACAGTGTCAAAACTAAGGGTCATCCAAAGGTAACCTAACCTTTCCTATCCCAGATTCAAATGGTCATATTAATCTTGGGCTCAACTTGTCCCTGTCTCCTCACCCCTTTCCATGGTGATACTTGAAAGAAGATATAATCTTCTACTTGGAGCTCCATGTTCCTGCCTTTATAATTCAATAAGACTTTTCCATTTACTCTAAGAAGTGAGCATCCAAGCTCTAACCTCTAATAATCTCAATGGTCCTCTGAACTACCTCAAGACCCAAGTATCTCCTTTCACCTGTCTCATCCCAATGAATGGGAGATCTGCACTTCCTACCATACAATATCTCATAAGGTGCAACTCCAATGGTAGAATAATAACTGTTGTTGTACGAAAACTCTATCCAAGGTAGATACTTACTCCAAGATCCATCAAAGTCCAGCACACATGCTCGCAACATGTCTTCCAATATCTGGATTGTCCTCTCAGATTGCCCATCTGTCTGAGGATGATAAGCAATATTGAACTTTAATTGTGTCCCCATGGCCTTCTGTAAACTTCCCCAGAACTTGGAAGTAAAAGTGGGGTCCCGATCTAACATGATCGACCTCGGTAATCCATGGAGGCGCACGATCTCTCTCACGTAGAGATATGCATACTGATCAACTATATATGTAGTCCTCAATGGCAAGAAGTGAGCTGACTTGGTGTAGCAATCCACTATAACCCAAATAGAATCATGTTGACTAACAGTCCTGGGTTACCCCACCATGAAATCCATCGTGATGTCCTCCCATTTCCACTCTGGGATATCCAGAGGCTACAATAACCCTACCAGCCTCTGATGCTCAGCCTTGACCTGCTGACATGTCAAGCACTTAACCACATATTCCACTACATCTCTCTTCATCCCCGGCCACCAATACAACGATCTCACATCCTGATACATCTTCGTGGTGCCTGGATGCAAAGAGTAAGGTGTAGTATGAGATTCATCCAGAATCTCTCGCCTCATAGCAGTGTCTAACGAAACACATATCCGCCCCTTGTACCGTAGCAAGCCTAAATCAGACACTGTATAATCTCTGGATGCTCCAGCCAAGACATCCTCTCTGATCTTAATCAGTTGTGGATCACCCAACTGACCCTCCTTGATTCTCTTCAACAGTGTAGACTGTAGCGTAATATTGGCCAACTGGCCCACCAGCAACTCTATTCTAGCTCTGATCATATCATCTGCTAACTCTTTGGCTATCTGCCTCGGACTATAAATCTGCCTCGGACCCTTCTTGCTTAAAGCATCAGCTACCACGTTGGCTTTTCCTGGATGATACAAAATCTCACAGTCATAATATTTTACTAACTCCAACCAATGCCTTTGTCTCATATTTAAATCTTTCTGTGTGAAGAAGTATTTCAAGCTCTTGTGGTCTGTATAAATTTCACACTTCTCCCCATAAAGATAATGCCTCCATATCTTTAACGCAAAGACCACTGTCGCCAACTCCAAATCATGAGTGGGATATCTCTTTTCATACTCCTTTAACTGATGTGAGGCATAAGCAATTACCATCTCTGACTGCATCAGAACACATCCCAAACCTTGATGTGAAGCATCGCAATAAATCACAAACTTCTCCTGATATGTCGGAAGACTCAGAATCGGAGCCATAATCAACTTCTACTTCAGTTCCTGGAAGTTGTTCTCACACTTTTCTAACCATGCAAACTTCTAATTCTTGCGTGTCAACTCAGTCAATGAAGTAGCAATCTTTGAGAACCCTTCCACGAAATGCCTATAAGAACCCGCCAATCCAAGGAAACTTCTAACCTCAGAAGCATTCTTTGGCCTTGGCCAATCTCTGACTGCCTTAATCTTCACTGGATCTACCTTAATCCCCTCCTTACTAACAATGTGCCCAAGAAAGGATACCTGAGATAACCAGAACTCGCATTTCTTGAGCTTTGCAAACAACCTATGCTCCCTCAATCTCTGTACAACCAACCTCAGATGCTGCTCATGCTCTGACTCAGACTGAGAATAAACCAGGATATCATCGATGAAGACGATCACAAACTGGTCCAGATAATCCTTGAATACTCTATTCATCATATCCATAAAAGGAACGAGGGCATTAGTCAATCCAAAAGACATGAATAAGAACTCATAATGCCCATACCTGGTGCGAAAAGCAGTCTTCGGTATATCTCCCTCCTTGACCCTCAACTGATGATAACCAGAACGAAGGTCAATCTTTGAGAATACCTTTTTACCTTGCAACTGATCAAACAGATCATCTATTATTGGCAAAGGATACTAATTTTTTATTGTTAGCTTATTCCATTCTCTGTAATCAATAAACATCCTCAGAGAACCATCCTTCTTCTTTACAAACAGAACCGGCGCACCCCAAGGTGAGAAACTGGGTCTGATAAAACCCAAATCCAGCAGCTCTTGCAACTGCACCTTTAATTCTTTCAACTCAGCTGGGGCCATTCTGTAAGGTGCTCTAGACACTGGCTCCGTCACTGGTGCTAGTTCTATCACAAACTCAATCTCTCTGTGTGGTGGCAACCCTGGCAAATCTTCTAGAACACATCCAGGAATTCATAGACTAATCTGGTCTCACTGGCATGTCCTATGTGGTGTCAACCACACTGGCTAAGAATCCAATGCAACCTCCTTGCAATAAATCTCTAGCCCTCAATACAGAAATCAGAGGTATGCGAGGTCCATGCACAATACCAACAAACACAAAAGGATCCTCACCTTCAGGCTCAAAGGTGACCATCTTCCTTCTGCAATCAATGGTTGCCCCATACTTTACCAACCAATCCATACCCAGTATCATGTCGAAGTCAGTCCTAGCCAACTCTATCAAATCCACTGACAACTCTCTGCCTTCCACTGTCACTGGCAAAGATCTGACCCATCTCCTGGATACCACTAATTCCCCAGTGGGTAACAAATTTCCAAACCCCACAACATAAAAATCACAGGGTCTACACAATCTATCAATAATTCTACTAGTAACAAAAGAATGTGTAGCACCAGAATCAATCAAAACATTATAAGGGGTTCCAGCACTAAGAAGCTGACCTGTAACTACTGAGGGAGAAGCCTCAGCTTCTACTTGTGTCAATGGGAACACTCGAGCTGGGGCCGAGCTGTCCGCTTTCCTGGGTTCTTCTTTCCTTGCCTTAGGGCAATCCTTTCTAGGATGACCCACTGCTCCACATGAGAAGCAGGCACTTGCCCTACACTCTCCCAAATGACGCCTCTTACACCTAAGGCATTCAGGATAAGACTTCCAAGCCTCACCACCACCTTGACGACCCATTGAAATACCACGAGGTCGCCTTTCAGAACCTGGAACTGGGAAGGTATCAGAAACCTTCCTCTTTTGATCACTGGGGCCTCGACCCCTACCAGAACCCATAAATGGAGAACTTGTTCTCGTGAACTCCTTTCTGGCTGCATTATCTCCCCAGATCTTGTTCTCTACACTCTCAGCTGTGAGTGTCTTCTCGACCACCTGTGCATAGGTAGTAACCCTTGCCACAGTGGTAATGCGAACATCTCGGGTTAACCTAGGTTGTAGCCCCTGGCGAAACCTCTCCCTTTTGGTCCCATCAGTGGGCACCAGCTCCATGGAAAACTTTGCCAATCGATCAAAATTCAAGGCATACTCAGTCACTGATAAATTCCCCTGAAGTAGCTTGATAAACTCCTCAGCCTTTGCCGCCTTTATGGCATCATTATAGTATTTCTCATTGAACAGAGTCTGAAACTCTTCCCAACTCAGGGCATTGATGTTTTTGGTATGGGTTATAACCTCCCACCAAATTCGAGCATCCTCCCGAAACATATATGTGGCACAAGCCACCCTCTCATTACCAGTCACCCTCATGAAGTCTATGATGGTGGTAATCATGCTCATCCACTGCTCAGTTTGTAGGAGCTAGCTGGGGAATCTGTCCCTAGTCATTCTCTTGACCCTGATTATTATTATTCTAGCCCTAATCACTCTGGCTAGCTGATGTATCTGTCTGTCCTAGATTCATTCTTATCAACTTATACCTTGCTGAAACTATAGTCAATACGGCCAATCAGGTAGTGATAACTAAACCTCTTGCCGCCTTACGGTCCAAGAACAAGCAGATAACTATCATATTCCACAGTCATACAAATATACAAATAGATACATGGTCACAACATTTAACACTTAACATGTATCAAATAATTGTTCACAATCAACAATGCTAATGAGTATGTTCCAGCAATTTAAGTATTATTTAGCACACGGTTGCTAAAGATGCAGTATTCAGGGCACAGTCTTAACATGGTTTCTCATGTAAACAGGTAAAGCATTTATACTATATTTAAGCAGTTATACATATAACTACATAAATAGTTACAGAACCATGAGTCGAGCTTGTCATCAGTGGTCAGTGTACATGCCCAGCCAATCTATAGGAACCCTAAACCTTGGCACACTCTGATACCAAGTTGTAACGCCCTGGTTACCCCAAGACAGTTACGGTGAACTTTGAATCACGAATTTAACTCGCTAACCGAGTTCTTTGGTTAAAAACGTGCTTCTAGGCGTTATTAATAGGCTAAGGTTGAAAACCAATCAAAAGGAAAGGATATATTTTATTTAAAACATAAAACTGTTCATGGGCCCATAAAAAAACGTTTACAAGTTATTTACGATACAAAATGGTCATTACAGTTTAAAATTTACAACTCGCCGATCTAAGCAGCGAAAATAGGGTAAACCCGCTAGTTCCTCTAAGAACCCCTTGGCCGTGGTGGTCAAGCGGCCGCATATCTACACATAACCACCTAAGGTCTCCACTCAAGGTTGGGTGAGCTTTTCTTTCCCTTTACCTACACCACATAGCACCCATGAGCCAAAGCCCAGCAAGAAAACTCTATACTGCAAGAATATAATATCAAATGATCATAATAACAATCCAGGACTTTCACTCCATAACAGAGGAGTGAAAGTTGTAAAGTCACTAAGGTGGGTTCCGTTCCCTTTACCAATAAGTGATCATTTCACTAGCTCAAACGAGATAGGTATCTAATGAAATAGTCACTACCATAAACCTATCGAGTGACCATAGAGTCACAACGGTGGGATTCCGTTCCCTTAGCCATGTGACAAACAGTCACCTAGGCCTTTGGCCCTGGCTTTGAGTAACTAGTCATAGACTAGTCAAGCGTTTATAATTTTCATCGAACTTAGGGTCGGCCCAGCAATAATACCTCATATGAGTCATTCAATGCTGATGTCGATTAGATCTAATCTTTTATCGGCTCTGCGTTCACAATGCTTATGCTGTTTCTGACTCTTTGGTCAGTAACACGCAACCAATGCCAATCCTGAATAGTCTGGGCCACACATAAGTAAGCAATGCTACCAAGCATATATCATATGTCAAATATCCAAATACAGGGCATTCAGCATGCTCACTTAACAATTGCTAGCATAATTAGGATCATGCATAAACACAGACTTTCAAGCTCTGATCAATCTCATATTTAATATTCATGGCATGCCCTAATCACATGTTTCTCGTTCATCACATTTAAACATCCAACATGCATCAAGAATAACCATGCATGTCACATATTGGGTGTAGGTTTTCTTACCTTTGGTCCAAGCACAGGTTACCAATAAATGAGCCACAAGCACAATACTGATTCCAAGCCCCTAGTGATAACCTAGTCACAACCATGATATAAAACCTCATCAAAATGAGTAAATAAATACTTCCAAACCTAACCTAAGCTTCCGGGACGTCAAGTCCCACTCAACTAGGTAGTAGGATAGATCCCAGGCCCTTAGAGTTAAGTTCCCATGACAAAAACACAATTCTGGCATTTTTTCCTTAAGGGTCGTGACCCTCCAAACACTATGTCGCGCCCCGCCCCCCAGACAGAGCCTCCTTCTCCTTCTTCATGCTTGGGCCATGGCCCAACCGCGAACCAGCCCAAAAACCCCATTTTTAACCTTTTAAAACCTTCCAAAAAACTATCCAAACATCTCCAAACTCAAAAATCAAATTTCCCGAACATCCCCATGATCCAAAACCAACAAAACCCACACTTCAGTTCAACCAAAAATTCATCAAAACACAAAGTCCAATTCAAGCTTAAAAACTTAGAACTTAAAACTTGAATTACCTCTGATTAAGTTGTTTCCAACTAAATCCTCCGGCTAATAAGCTTCTAATTTTTCCTAGGATCGCTATGCCTCGATCCTCGCTTGAATCCGAGTCCTAGAACTCAAGTTTCCTTCGAAAATTCGATCGGGAGACGAAAATGGAACTTAGAGGGAGAGAGAACTTACTGAACGTTCTTTTTATTTCTTAAAAGGTTACTTCAAGCTTAAGTAGCCTCAAACAAATCCTAATGCTCGAGGACCCGAAAACGTCCCCGGGGACAAAATAGTCAAAGCCTCCAGAATTTCCCCCTGATCTTACTAACTCCCAATTTATCATCAAATATTTATTCCAATAACCCGGTAATGCACTAAATACCCTTTGACTCACTCCGAGTCAAGTAAAAATCCTGTTGTGACTTTCCCACTAGCTTACCTCCTAGGATCATCTCATGCTGAGTAACACTAGCGTAACCAAATAATAATAAAGCACCACACACATATCACATATATGCCAAATATGCCCGAAAGGGCCAAAATATAAAAATCACCCAATTAATCAAAAATGGGTTCACATGCATATTTAATACACCTAAACATGCATATTATCATTTAATAGCATAATAAATCAATTATGGCCCTCCTGGCCTCCTAATCAAGGTCTTAACCTTATTAGGAAATTTAGGACATTACATGTGCGATGTGAGGTCTTGTAGGCCTAGAGCACTTGCGGGAGCTGTTTTGGCCACAGCCCTTTAGCATCTTTTAGCTTCTTCTTTAAGCTTGCCTTTAGGGTTTTGTTTATTGCCTCGACATTCCCATTAGCTTGGGGATATGCTACTAAGGAGAAACTCTTCATTATGTCGTATATCTCTCAAAAGGTTGTGAATAGGTTGCTGTCAAATTGAGTCCCATTATCAGACACAATCATCTTTGGGAGTCCTGCTCAATGGAATAGGAACTCAAATTCAGATAGTTCACCTTTAACCTTAGCTAGATAAGCTGCCATTTTGATTATGCAAGCTTGGTACTCCCCTAATACTTGATTAATTTTGAGCTGAGAATAGCTAAAGAATTGAATTGCTTTTGCTTTCAGCTAAGGTCACAGAAATCGATGCAGGTTCTTCTCCTTCCATTAGGCTTCAGGACCAAAATGGGGTTGGCTATCCAGATCAGATATTTCGCCTCCCTGATGAACCCGTATTTTAATAACTGAGCTACCTCTTCCTCGCTCTTTTCCATGCAGCCTATGTTTCTGTGCCTTCACAAATACTTTTTTGTCCAAATTTAACATGTGCATCATCACGCTCAGATTGATCCCTACCATGTCCTTATGCGACAAGGCAAAGACTTCAAGATTTCTTCTCAAAAACTCAACCAACCCCTTCTTTCTTTAGGATTCATGGTATTTCCCATCCTTTTCCACTTTTGAGGGTACTTCTACATCAAGGATGACTTCTCTAGCTTCTCTAAAGCCCGGAGCTCAGATCTCTCTTTGCCTAATCTCAAATCAATTTCTTTATGTTGGGCGACCTCATTTTCGACCTCCGGAGATTCTTCCATCTCTTCGACAACTACCATTGCCTGAGGTTCATCATTCTCTTCAGGTATTTTCATGGCATGCTGCATGGGCTGTGATTTTCCCCTTATGGCGGCAATGCTAAAACATTCCCTGACAGTGAGCTGATCTCCCCTCACTGTGCATATCCCCGAGGACGAGAGAAATTTCATGGCCAGATGGCGAACCAAAGTTATAGGTTCAAACGCTACCAACAAAGGTCTTCCAAAAATTTCATTATAGGTGGCTGGACAATCAATTACGACGAACTCGAGCATCTTGGCAACAGCTCGTGTATCCTCGCCAAATGTAACTACAAGCTCGATTTTTCCTATGGCTGCCATTCCCTATCCTAAAAATCCATAGAAGGTCATTGAGGTCACTTTAAGATTGGCTACAGATAGCCCCATCTTTTCAAGGGTGGACCTGAATAATATGTTTATGGAGCTCCCATTGTTGATCAATATATTTTGTACTATTCTATTGGCGAGCTGAATGATTATCACCAGTGGGTCATTATGATGGAATTAGACATGGATATCGTCCTCTTCTATAAATATGATTGGTTGTTTCTTCAATCGTTGTTACTTTGATAACCCTTGCTTCGGTACAAATTCAGCGCCATTGTGCATCTTCAGCTCGTGGATATACCTTTTCTGGGCTCCACTGCTCGATCCTGGCAAATGGTGCCCTCCAATAACAGTGGTTATTTCCCTTCCTTAGAGAGGAGGAGGGATAACCTGATTTCCTTGAGCTGGTTGAGGGTGGGCTTGGCTTGCTTGAGCTGGTTGTGGGTTCTTCACCGCCGGTTGACTAGGAGCTCACTTGTTTCGATTGCACTGTGCTAACGGTCCAGCCTGGATGAGAGTCTCGATCTCATCTTTTAGTTGACGGCAATCATCGGTGTTGTGACAAATGTCATTATGTTTTCTACAAAATTTAGCTGGATCTGTCTTCGCCCTTTGATGCTTCATGGGTTTGGGCTTCTTTCATGGAAGGCGAGTAGAGTTAGCTAAATTAATACATTCTCATGTATCTGTTAAATTTTTATAGGTGGTGTAGACAGAGGTATATTTATCCCCGTGCTTATTTTTCTTGGAGCCTTTCTAGTCGCCCTCACCATTCCTTTTTCGTTTTTTATCCCAGTTGGTTATTCTAGGTAGCGGGCTGAGCCACAGCTGCAACATCCGTTACTACACCAACGGGCTTAACAGGGGTCTTATTGGTTCCTGCGACAGCAGACTCTATCTCTTCTAAATTTATCCATTCTTGAGCTCGAGCCAAGAACTCATCTACACTCTCTACTCATTTTCTCTGGATTTATTTCCACAAATCTCCTCATATGGTGATTCATGTCCTCATAGCCATAAGCTTAGAGCTATCATCAGCGTCTCTAGCTCAAGCCACTGTATTTATGAATCAGTTGAGATATGCCTTCAGGGATTCATCGAGTTATTGTTTGATGCTAGCCAATGAATTAGCCTCTACTTGGGGGTCTCTTTTGTAGCCCAAAACTGTCTCTTGAACTCGGAAGATAGTTTATTCCAGGAGGTAATTGAATGTTTTTTATATTTATTGAACCACAGTATGCCTGGTCCAGTCAATATTGCAGGGAACATAATACACCTTAGATCGACATTTACGTTGTGGGCCATGATCAGCGTGTTGAAGGTCCTTAAGTGATTGGATGGGTCAGTGGTCTCATTATATGTGGGCATGGTTGGCATCCTAAAGCCAATAGAATATGGCGATGCCGCAATATGGGCAGTGAATGGCTTGAGCTCCTCATTAGAATCACAGTGATCAATGCCTTTTCCAGACATGAGTCTTTTCATCAGCCCCTCCATTAAGGCCAACTTTTCGAGGGTTGGATCCTTAGTCTCTAGGTTATTTGGGAGTTGATTATCAGCTCCCATTCTATTGTATGCTTTTGATGGGTTATTATCCCTCCAAGGTTGAACTCAGAACACCCCTAATTTTCCCCTGCCTAGCGTTGGGGTGCCCAGAACAGCGCTGGGGCGCTATCCCTATAGCCCAGAATTTCTCTGGTTCTCCCCTGCATTTTCCCCCAAGTTCAAGTCATCAAAACCTCAACTAAACACAACCCAAACTCACAATTTAATCTCAAAATCTCATCGAAACCCAAGTTAACACTTGATCAAAAATCCATCAACACATAAAAATCCAAACTTGAGCTTTGAAGCTCAAGAACACCTTTAAACTCAAAACAACTCTGAATCAAAACAGGGTTTATGGCTTACCTCAATGGTGAATTCAAGCTTTAAGTTGTCCTTAACTAAAACAAGCTTCAAGCCTCCAAATCCCAGCCAATTCTCCTCAAAAATCCAAAAACCCCCCAAGGTATAAGAGAGAAGAGAGGAATCGAGTTAGAGAAAGAGAGAGAGTTTCTTGAGGTTGATGCTCTATTTTTGGGGTTTCCTCTTACTGAAGGGAAGAGTGACTAGGTCACTGATTTGGCACAAAATGACCATAATTCCCCTTAGCCTAAGCCTTGCCCTATTAAGCCCTCAAGGGTAAATTTAGCATTTTCCACTTACCATGTTAATCATAATTAACGTCTTACAATTCCCGTTACTTCCAATATCCTCAGATAATTACCAATTAATTTCCCCATTACCCGATCCCGATAATGTACTAAATTACCAAATTACCCCTAGGCTCATAATGTGGTCTCACACATATATCACATATATGCCAAATATACTCATAACAGGTCAAATTATGAAAATTGCCCTTTTAATCAAAAATGGGCCGACATACTTATTTTATACACCTAAACATGCATATCAAGTCATATTATAATATAACTCACATAATCATATAATGATACACATATATATCACATAATTTTCATAATTTTCCTCCTGGGCCCCTAATCAAGGCCCTAAACCTTATTAGGTAATTTGGGACGTTATAGTAAGGGGTGGCAAGCTCGAGCCCCCACCGGTTCTCAGAAGACTGCAACATCTAACAAAAAAGAAAAAGGTGAGGGCCTATTATTAAAAAGAAAAGGAGAAGAGGAAAGGGTTAAGATCTTGATAACTCGAGCTCATAAGCTCGAGATAATGAGATCGCATTAATCGAGCTTGAAGGCTCGAATTACGAGATTAACTCAAATGCCAACACCGAACTTTTATTAAGTTCGAGGCATCGTGAGTGTTCCCACACATGAAGGGGGCAGTTATTATCAGTTTAAGAGAATCCCGAAGTTATAGAGAAAAAGTTGGCACTTACCCGAAAAAGCTTTATTATCGAGATATGTGCATTGAATCCCTAATCGAAAACCATATTTCTTTAGCTACACAAAATCCATAAACTAATACCCCATAACCTAAAAAGGCTCCACTTTTATCTGTTTTTACCAACAAAAAAATTGGCCTAAATTATGTTTTTGATCAAAACAAACCTAACCAAATCATTAACTTATCTAGTGCAAAAAAGACCTTAAAAATATGGTAGAAACCAGAAAAGCTTTTTCTTACGCACAAAAAAAACACGTAAAAAAAATATACAAAGTAGTAAAGACCAAAATACTTACACAAAGTTGTTTGTGAAACGAGGAGATCGTCGACTGAAGAAGGGGAAGCACAAATGATCTCACGGAGCCGAAGGTGGTGAGGTTGCTTTGTTTCTTCAGTTTGGAAAACATGCAAAGAGAAGAGCTCTAGTTCGTGTTTCTTTTTCTGAAAGATAAAATGCAAAAGTGAATGAAGTGGTGAAGAAGAAAGGGTATATATAGGCAAAAGGAATGGTAAAGGTCAAATGGATCTGGACCGTTGCATGATGAGTTGAAAAGATCTAATGGATCCTATTCAATCTTGAAAATGGTGGCAAAAAGGGAAGAGGAGAGGACGTACACAGAAAAAAAAAAAAAAAAGGGTACCCAAGTACTCTCGGCAAGCAATCCCTCAGCAACACATGTCCACACTCGAGTGTGGTAGATAAGCATGTTTTACAAAAGTGAAGTTCAAAAGTTTCCTTCTCAGAGGATTCGAACCAACACTTTTGAAGGGAAAAATGTTACATCCAAATTTCGAGAATGAATAAATAGCCTCGAAATATAGGCTCGAAATGATTGAACTCGAAAATAACAAATGTTTGCTATACACTTGTATAAATTGACGTGATTCCAGGTCTGGTCAATTATTAACACTCGGGCATGGGTGACATTGTTCGAACTTAGGTTGCAGGCTTGAAGGCGTTGATCTTCTCCAAATAGTGAGGTCGACAAAACCACTAGGTGACGAGGAGATTAACTGGAATGATGAGCTCGAAGTCCTAATCAGTCTCGAAAGTGCGTCAACCTTACAATCGAGCTCAAAGACGCATTTTCCACGTGGCAACTGCTAGGAAATCTATATTCCTTAGGGATTTGTTGTTATCAGATATTAAATCCCAATTATCATGGGGCATTATGTAATTAATGTATTTGTTTGCATTTATTTCAGATTTGAATGATTGATTGTAACTTTCTGAAATAAGGGGAAGATATTCTATCAACCAGACCTATAAATAGCTTGGGGAATTTCATTTGTAGTCACGGACAAATTGGACAAAGGATACTCTGTCAAATTGCTTTCTGAAAAAGGTTTGAGAGAGTATTAAGATCAAATATATTAACTTGTGCACTAGGCAGATTTTAACTGCTGAACCACGTAAAAAGCCTGAGATTTCTTATGTTTTTTCTATAACGTTGTTTAGTGTTCTTCAATTAAGTTAACGAAAAACGGCGTCAACAAACTCGTTGAAAGATTATTACTAGCTCATTTAGTTGTTGACCAATTTTGATATTATTAGTTGTTTCATTACCTAACTTTAATTTTTAATTACAATTCATAACAAGTCATGTGCCTAGGCCATGTTCCCAGAGTAGAACATCTAGGAGAGAGCTCAAAATTTATAGAATATAAGTTGCCAGCCCAGGCCGCATTCCCAAAGTAGAATACCCGTCAAGAGCTAAGATTCCATGAAGTGTATCAAGCCATGTGGCCAAGATGTGTTCCCAAAGTAGAACCGGGAGAGTCCTGTACTCATGAACGACCAGCACCCTTAGAGTGCTTGACAAAAATTTAGTCATGAAGGACCAAACGACTCCACGACTTGCTTGGGGCACACATCATAAAACATGCACGCATATACTGGGAGACGAATTCAGTGATTATTATTATTATACAGTAATCGTAAGACAAGTACAAGGAGACTACTTAGAGAAAACTAGTCGATTAGCTCATAGATTTTGCTCGCAAGTAAAAGCAACAGAACAATCAGATTAATAAAGTCCTCACTACACAAATTGTTAGCAAGGACTTAGAGAGCGAATGTTATATATATTTTTAGCACGTCCAAAACTCAATCACTTTAACAGCTACCAGGTCAATTAGCTTTGTTGTTGAACAACTCTAAACAAACAACTCCTCGGTCGAACAACTCTCAAGTTGACAGGATTTTTTTTTTAATTATATATAATTTTGATCTAATTTATAATATACAATGTCTTAAAATATTATTAAATAAATATTACAATATACAAGGTATTAAGTAAATAAGAGAATACTAAATGAGCTCTAAGACAAATAATTGAGTATTAAAATAGTAATATCCTTATAATTAATTAATGTTTAAAAAGATAGTGTTTTTTTAAAAAGAAAAAGGATTTAAGTGTTTGCCTTGAAATAAACTTGTATATAAAAATAAAAGAGTCTTTTGACAAATGGAAAAACAGAAATTATAGTAAATGGTCTAAAACAATGGCATCACGAAGTTAATGTACTAATTTTTAAAATTGTAGAAAAATGATTATTTTATATTGTTGATTACCTAAATTGTCTTTTTCTATAATTTATTTATTTATTTAGGAGTGTAGGAGTTTAATATAATGATATATGTATATTAGTTTTGTTTAATTAGTTTGTATTTTTAAGTTATATTTATTTTTTAAGTTTTTTACGAGTTGTTGGTACATTATTTTTCAACTAATGTATATGTTTTTTGTGATATGGTATATTATGTTTTTTATGATATTTAGTTTCTATCTTATTATATATAATAGTAGTACATAATTTTGTATCATAGTATATACATTTTAATAGTAGTCTATAATTTTGTTAGCATAGTATATACATTTTTTAGTAATAATTTTGTAAGTTCAGTATATATATTTTGTAGTATGGTATATTATTCAAAAACTCATAAAAAAACAAAAAAAAATATCAAATTAACTTTAAAATAAAAATTAATTAAATAAAATTAATATACATATAATAATATTAAAATATTTAAAATAAAATAATAATTTACTAAATGACATATTTGGTAATATATATTAAGAATATGGTGAGATTATTTTACTATAAAATTAAAAAATAGACATTTACTTACGGTCATTTTTGTACCAAGCCCCATGAAATAACTAAACACAGAAAACTTTCACCCTTGTTGAACGGACGCCATCTCCTTCTTTCTCCTATGGTGGCTTCGATTGCTCAAATGTCCCTCCTCTCCAACTCTATCTGGTGTTTTCTTCTTTCTCTTTTCATTTTGTAAACTCTGGAAATTGAAATTATTTGTTTCTTTTTTTGGAAATGATTTGAGGGGTTTCTAAGAGTTGAAGAACTGAATCTTTGGTAATGTTTACTGGTATCGTTCTTGATGTTTAACTATTCTATGCATTTTGGCTTTTGATAATTTATTTGGGAGAGCTTGGAAATCGTTTTTCTTCATTTTCTTTATATTCATTTGCATGTGTGCGAAGAAAATTGTGTATGCCATCAGACTGGATTTTCCTTACTTAAGCATAACACACAGAAGCCGTTAGTGGTCACTTCTTAAGTTTGTTTTGACCCAGTTTATTTGGCTGTCTTATGCCATTTTTTTAGCTTTGTTTTGTGCCAATTTACCAGGCTTTGTCTTGTGGCATTTTTTGGCTTTGTCTTGTGTTATGGTGTATGCTGTTATATGTTATAAAAAATTTCAACTACCAAGATTTTATTATTATTATTATTAAGGTGAGCCATTTAAGTTTAGACGTTTGCTAATTTTCATGATATTAATTCTTAGTAACAGTAAGGATTCATGTACAGCAATTTTTATTGTTTTATCATTAATAGTGATTATGAGTTATATACTCCTTTATATAAATATATTTATTTTTAGGGGAATTCTCTTATAGGGGTTTTACTTTAAACCCTACCGGTGGGGCTCTCAGTGTTCTCAACTCGTGAATATTTTTCGATGCGATTTTTTTTATAACCGTGTATATTATAGCTATTTAGAGCATCCTGCAAATTTTCAAAAAATTCCAAATAGTTTACAGGACCGAAAACTAAGTTCAAACATGTTGTTGCACGCGTGACTAATTTTTTTTATGCGCGTGGAATACAACATGTTTGAACGTAGTTTTTGATACTCTAAACTATTTGGAAGTAGATCACCTGTCATCTCGACCTGAAGCTCAATCAGCATCGCAGAAACCAACTAAATCAAGGGTGGGACTGACATGAAAGTAAAGACCAAAATAATGTGTGCCTTTGATGTA
Source organism: Humulus lupulus (assembly GCF_963169125.1). Taxonomy (NCBI): domain Eukaryota; kingdom Viridiplantae; phylum Streptophyta; class Magnoliopsida; order Rosales; family Cannabaceae; genus Humulus; species Humulus lupulus. The sequence goes on along the minus strand of NC_084799.1, from coordinate 183,807,448 downwards.
TCTCAGAATTCTTCTAACAGCTTTCCAATGAGGAGCTAATGGATTTTTCATGAACTGAGAGACCTTGTTCACAGCAAAGGATAACTCAGGTCGAGTTATTGCAGCATACTATAATGCTCCTACAATGTTCCTGTATGTAGAAGGGTCTTCAATAGAATCACCAGTAAAGGCTGAAAGCTTTTCACCACCACACATAGGAGTAGGAAGACCATTCGAATACTGCATTTTTGCTCTGCACAAAATATCAATTAGATATTTCCTTTGAGATAGATGTAGACCAGTGGAAGTTTTTATCAATTCAATGCCAAGAAAGTAATGTGCTTCACTGAGATCCTTGAGAGAAAATGTGGCATTGAGTTCTTAAATGAGCTCACCAATCATGCTATTAGAGCTGCCAATGATAAGAATATCATCAACATAAACTAAAATGAAAGTAGTGTGAAAAGGAGTAAACTAAGTGAACAAACACTGATCTGATTTAGCACCACAGAAGCCAAAAGTAAACAAAGCCTGCCTTAGTCGCTCAAACCAGGCCCTAAGTGCCTGCTTCAATCCATAAATGGCATTATTAAGTTTACACACTTTAGATGCCAATTTCTTGTCAATGAATCCAGAGGGTTGGGACATATACACCTCTTCATGTAAAATGTCATTGAGAAATGCATTATTGACATCTAATTGTCTTATGAACAAGCCTTTATGCAGAGCAATTGTAAGGAGAACTTGAATGGTGGTTGGCTTAACTACAGGACTAAAGGTCTTTGTAAAATCAAAACAAAATTGTTGGCTAAATATCCTTTGGCTACTAATCGAGCTTTGTGCTTCAAAATTGAGCCATCTGGTTTCTCCTTGACCTTGTATATCCATTTGCATCCTATAGCTTTTCGATTTGGAGGCAAATCGACAAGACTCCAAGTTTCATTCTTCATCAAGGTTGTGTATTCCTCAGTCATAGCTACCTTCCAACGAGGGTCCTGTAAAGCATCAGAAATAGTTAAAGGTTATTTGGAGGCTATAAGCACCTTAGGTTTGTATACACCTGCCTTGGATCTAGTTATCATTCTGTAAGATTTGACATTGTCAATGGTAGACAGTGTTGGTAATTCAGGTTGTACAGACTCATTATGAGTATTAGACACTGAAGTTGGTGAAGGAGGAGGGAGAGAAATAGGGTTTGTAGGAGGTTCTGAGGAAGTAGAAGAAGAAATAGGTATCGATGGGGAAGGGGAGTGGGTGGGAGAGGAAGAAAGAATTGGAGTAGAATGAGACATAGTCTCAGATGGTGATAGCGGAGGAGCAATGGACACGGGAGGAGATGAGTATTTTGTTAGAGGAATTTTGCAAGAAGGAAAGTTAGATGATGTTTGAATAGGAGATGAAGAAGAGGGACTGACCTTAGCAAAAGGAAAAGCATGCTCATTGAATATAATATCTCGAGAGATGTATATTCTGCCATTGGAAGCGAAACACTTATAGCCTTTGTGCTTCAAACTATACCCAAGAAAGGTATATTCAGTATTCTGAAGCTCAAGCTTGTTGGTGTTATAGGGCCTTGTGTTTGGGAAGCAAGAACACCCAAACACCTTGAGCTATGTCTAATCTAGAAGTTTATTGTAAACTACTTGAAAGGGACTAAGATTAGAAAGAATAACAGTAGGCAATTTGTTGATAAGAAAGGTTGAGGTACGAACTACCTCATCCCATAATTTTAAAAGCATTGAAGCATTAGCAAGCATAGTGAGAGATGTTTCAACAAGATGCCTATGTTTTCTCTCAGCTACACCATTTTTTTGGTGAGTTGTTGGACAAGAAAGTCTATGAAAAAACCCATTATCAACTAGGTAATCTTTAAATGCTTGAAACTCACCCCAGTCAGATTGGAAAGACTTAATCTTGCAATTGAATTAATTTTCTACCTGAGTTTTGAAGTCGATAAAGGTTTGTAGGAAACTTGTGTATTTTTCCTTGACAACAGGCATTGCAAATATCAGCTTGAGTTTTATTGATACTTGGCAAATTACACAAAGAAAGTACAGATTTAACTATCTTAGCATCTGGATGTCCCAGCCTGCTATGCCACAAAAGGAAATCTGAGTGTGGTAAACCAAAATCAGAAGAGTCACAAGTAGAGACAAAGGAGTTTAAAGAAGTAATGAAGGAATGAATACTTGATCTAGTCGAAGAAGTCTAATCTGGAGCATGAGAATTTGTGAGCTGAACACTTGAAAAATGCATGTTGGAAGGAGGGAAGGCATAAAGACCATTATTGAGATGCCCTTGCATCAAAACCACCTTGGTAACATGATCTTTCACAAGACAATAATAAGGGTAAAACTCAAAGAAAGCATTATTATCTCTAGCAAATTTGGAGACACTAATGATATTTTTAGTGATGTTAGGGACATGAAGAATGTTTTTTAGAACACGAAATTTAGGGGAATAATGAGACTTAAAAACCATCTTACCAACTTTGTAAACCATTAGGCCATTGCCATCATCCACATGTAACTTGTCTGGACCATTGTACTCTTGCTTCTGCATCAAATTAGATTCATCACTAGTGCAGTGATTTGTAGCTCCTGAGTCAGGGTACCAAGATGGATCATTGATCATGTCTAAGGAGGCGATCATAGTTGACATTGAGGCTTGTTGCTTGTCTACGGGAGCATCTCTATAACCAGGAAACTCTAGATTGAAGCGATTGTAACATTTGGAAGCAAAGTGTCTTGGTCTCGAACAGAGTTGACAAATTGGTCTAGGATTTTGAGCTTGAGGGAAGGATCCATGATTGGAATTGCTGGAGGAGTTAGATCCTGAAGCATTGTTGGAGTACTGACCACGGAAACCAGTAGCAAACGGATTCCAATTGGCCTTGGGTGGTGGATTGTTGGAAATACCTCATCGAGAGTTGTTAAAACCAAATGGAAAATAATTGGATGAATACTAATTAGAGAACTTGTTATGCTTCTTGAAACCCTGAGACTGAGAAAAGTTAGCCATCACAGGAGAAGAATCAAGCTCTTGTTGATGCTTCTCCAAACAATTTTCTTGAGACAACAATAATGATTCTATCTCAGCAACTGTGTAATCTTGAGTACGAGAATTAATTGAAATGATGAAAACATCATACTCTGATGGAAGGCCATTGAAAATGGCTTTGATGTGTTCTTTGACAGAAATTGACTAGCCTATAGATTCAAGCTTATCCACGAGAGATTTAATACGAAGAAGATAGTCATTCAGAGAGAGAACCTTTTTTGATGTTCTTAAGTTGAGTTTGAAATTAATCTACTTTAGCAGTAGTTTGAGCAGTGTAGTAAGCATCAAGAATCTTCCAAGCCTGAGCTGAAGTCTTGTCGCCGATGACTCTGGTGAGGATTCCTTCTGTCATGGATGAGAGTAACCATGAATAAAGAATTTGGTCTTATTGCTCCCACTTAACAAACTCTGGATTGACCTTCTTGGCAGTGCGATCTGCATCAGTGAGAAATCGCAGAGGAACCTCTTATCTGGATTGACGTAGTCGTGCAACTGGTGACCTCGAATGGCGGCATAGACTTGTGGACGCCAGAGCAAGAAGTTATGAAAATCGAGCTTGATGGAAAGATTATGGGAGAAAACGACAGGAGAGAACGATGGAGCTGAAGATCCAGTGGGATTCGCCATTGATGAACTGATGAAGAAGAGATCTGAATAAGCAGAGAGGATTTTCTTGAAAACAAAATGAAGTTGGATCGTGAGAATTAGAGAGTCTCTGATACCATGTAAAGAAAAAGATTGATTTGTGAAATTTTAACAAATACTCTACATTGATAATTTACTGTACAAATGTATATGTAACGTCTCAAATCAACTAATAAGACTTTGTGCCTTGATTAGCATGTCAAGAGGGCAATAATTGATTTATTTGTGTTATTACGTGGTTAATTGTGATATGTGTATCAGTACGTGATTACTCGAACTAATTGATTATATGACTAGATATACATGTTTAGGTGAATTAAATATGCATGTGGGCCCATTCTTGTTGATAAGGGCATACTTGTAATTTTGGCCCGTTGAGAGCATAAATGTGATTGTGTGTGTGTGTCATGCTTGAAACCACGGTATTGTGGAGATATATCTTATATGTGTGGTCCGAGATGGTCCTAGGGAAAGGATTAGCGGAATAGTCACAACGGGGTCAGATACCCGGCTCAGGGCGAGCCTAGGGGGATTTTTGGAAGGTAGTACATATTCGGGATTACCGGGTGACGGGTAGCTATTTAGCGATTATGTGGGTATGTCGGGAATAATTGGGGACTTATAGGAATACTTGAGGAATTAGCGGGAATGTGGAAAATGACGTGATTATCCTTGGAGGCATTAAATGACTGAGGATTAACTTAGGGGTAGTTTGGTCATTTTCTAAGGATAGGCTTGGGTGAGACTCTAGACTCAATCAAAAGGACAAAGGGAAACACTTAAAAACTCTCTTGCTCTCTCTCTCTCTCTAGCTGGGGATTTTGCTGAAATTCAAGGAGGAAGCTTGGGAATTGAAGGGAATTGAAGCTTGGAGTAATTGGGGTTTAGCTCAGGGTTGGATTACAAATTGATGTAAGGATTTTATGCTAATTTGTTGAGCTTTCTACTATGATTTAGAGGTTTTTTTTATGTTTAAGCCATAGGCTGGTGTGTGGATTTTAGTGAGATCATGGGATAGTTTTGGGGTATCTATACTAAATATGTTGTTTAGATTTGAACTCTAGACTGAATTCTCGGTTTAAGCTTTGGTTTTGGTAGATTTTAGAGGGTTTGGCTCGTAAAAATGCAGGGAGGATTCTGGGTTTTGTGGCTTGAGTCGCGGTCCTGTTCTTCAGACGTCGCGGCCCGTATGAACCTAGGAGGCTTGGGAGCCTCTAAAAGCATCCAGGCACCGCGGCGTAGTCTAAGGTACGCCACTGCCTGTGTCCCCCAGAAGAAATCCTTGGGGCTCTCTAACTTGTAGCGCACCATGACCCTAGGGGGCTGGGCCGTGACTCAAATAGGGAATAATGGCAAAACAAGGTTTTAATCTTGGGAACTCAAATTTAAGGGTTCAGGAAGGATTCTACTACCCGGTTTAGTAGAATTCGAGGTCCCGGAGGCTAGAATATTATTCTGAAGTTCTTAATTAGTTTAGGGCTTGATGGGTGTTTATTATTATTGCGTTGTGACTAGGTTTTACCGCCAAGGCTCGAGTTTAGGGGATCGTGCTCGGGATCTCACTAGTCAGTCAGCTCGGGACACAAGTAAGAAAACTGTTTGTGCCCGTAGTGCAGGGCATGGCCCGACTATCTGTGTTTAATGCTATGTATGAGTGTTTATAATTGTTATGCCATGTTTGTGTGATTATGACTGATCGAAGAAGGTCGGGATCGGCAAAGGCCGGGAATGACAACAAGCATGTTGAATGCAAGCCACCATGGCATGGCCATCTAGGGTGTTGTATTCACCTGTTTGGCGATGACCATGAACCTGGTTCCTGGTAAAGCACCTTGGTCGGCATAGGTCGTTATGTGAATAGTTTGTACTTTGTTTAAAGTTATGTATTCACTGGAATGAATTGTTATATGCTATGTGCATGAGTTTTCTTGCTGGGCCTTGGCTCACGAGTGCTCTATTGTGCAGGTAAAGGCAAGGGAAAGGCCGACCAAGCATGAGTTGGAGGGCATGGAGTGGTGCGTACATGTTTGGGCTACCTGGCCGCCACGACTGGGGTTGTTTTGAGGGACACGTTGTGAATGTTTGATTTTGTCGCTTAGGTCAACTTTACTCTAACGTTTGAGTTGTAAATATATTTTAAAACAATATTTTGGGATCCCAATGTATCACTTTTATAACTTTAATGGATATCCAAACCTTTAATACTTAATTTTCATTAAATGAGTCTTTATTCCGATTTGATCACACTTTTCATTCTAAAATTTCGAGTAGCGAGCTAATGACACATTTTAAAATCACGTGGTAGCGACTCTAGGGTAGTAGGGCGTTACAACTTGGTATCAGAGCGTACCAAGGTTTATGGTTCCTAGAGATTGATCGAACATGTACGCTCGCTGCTAAAGACAAGCTCGGCTCAGGGTTGGTCAGTATTAAGTGAATTACCTATTTAACTGCTTTTCTGAGTTTCCCTATTTTCCTGAGTAATATAGATAGAGCATGATGAATATATATATGTATATATGATGCCAGAGCGTGGCCCCTTGATTGCTATATGTTTATGATATGCATGTGTTGTGTTGATTTGATGTTTGTGGTTGATTGATTGGACTAGGATGTAGTTTCTGGATGTTGTTATCGTGTGTGATATGCGGCGTCATTGATTGTAGGCATATTGAAGTTATGCCTCGGTGATCAACTAGACTCTGTGGCAATATGGTCGAAGATAACAACCAAGGTCAGGACCCTAACCTGCTCCACAGAACTGGCAGCAAATGTTTGCAGAAATGCAAGCTAGACTTCAGTGAACTGAAGATGAACACCGGGAGTTGAGACAGCAGGCTCCTCCTTAGGATGTCGAACTACATATTCCACAAGCTGTGGCACCAATGCTAGCCCAGCATGTGATGGAGAATAGGTGGGAGCCTTTGTATGAGAGGTTCAAAAAGCAACACCCTCCCACCTTTGAGGGTGTTCAAGACCCACTACGAGCAGAGCTGTGGATGAACATGACTTCTTCTATCCTGGATTTCATGAGGGTGGAAGGAAATGAGATGGTGGCTTGTGCCAGTTACATGTTGAGGGAAGACGCCTGCATCTAGTGGAAAGTTGTGTCCCAGATGAGGGATGTGACTATTATGACCTAGGATGAATTCAGAGATATCTTTAACGAGAAGTATTATAGTGTTGCAGTCCGAGCTGCAAAGGTGGATAAGTTACTAATCTGACTTAGAACAAAATGACCGTCACAGAATATGCTTTGAAGTTTGACCGGTTTGCGAAGATCGCACCGGATTTGGTGCCTATTGATACGGCACGGAGGGATTGCTTTTTACGGGGACTGAATGTGATGATAGCCCATGATGTTAAGATAACATTGGATTCGAGGACTACCACTAATGCTCAGGTAGTGGAGAAAGCCCTTACAGCTAAGGGGGCTGAAGATCAGATATGGAGAGAAAGCGCCAGAAGGTGCGATGCTCGGAGGATGGTGTCTCCCTTCACTAGTTCTGGCCGAGGTAGTGTCCCCAGTGAGCAGAAGAGAAAGGGCCCAGATTCTTTTGTTCCTTCTAATCCGGATAGGAGGGCACGAGGTGCCTTTTGTGGCCGTCAGGGTGGGGGAGAAAACTGGAGAAGCTTCCCAGAGTGTCCGCAGTGCAAGCGACAACATCTAGGGGAATGTAGATTCAAAGCATGCTTTATCTATGGGAGTGTCAGTCACTTAAGGAAGGACTGCCCACAAACCAGAAAAAAAGAACCAAAGAGGAGTGACAGCCTCACCCCAGCCAAAGTGTTCACTTTGACCCAAATCGAGGCTAAGGCTAGTCCCTCAGTTGTGACAGGTCATATTTCTAGTTTTGATTCTTCATTTACTGCATTGATTGACTCAGGAGCTACTCATTCGTTTGTATCTGCGAAGATGATAGATTGTTTGTGTAGAACTTGTGATTTGTATGCTAGGGGATTCAGGACTTTGTTGTCAACTGGGGAACTGGTAGTCTCTAGGAGATGGGTTAAAGCATTACTGGTAGAAATAGACAGTAGAGAGTTGTTTGTGGATTTGATTGAACTGATGATCGATGACTTTGATATGATTCTAGGGATTGATTGGTTATCAAAGTACGGGGCGGCAATAGATTACAGGTGTCGAATGGTGACTTTTGAACCGAAATGAGAGGAACCCTTTGTGTTTGTGGGGACAGTGAGTGAACCACTAGTACCTATGATCTCTGCATTGAAGGCACTATTTCAAGAAGGTTGCATAGGATTCCTAGCGAACATAGTGGATACATCTAGGGTCATTTTAGTTTGGTCGGGTGAAACTAGGTTGGTGTGTGAGTTCCCCGATGTATTTCCAACAGATATGCTAGGATTGCCACCACACCGAGAGATCAAGTTTGTCATAGAGTTGGCACCTGGAGCAGAACTAGTATCGAGGACACCTTACCGAATGGCTCCAGCAGAGTTGAAGGAACTGAAGATTTAGTTGCAGGAATTACTGGATTTGGGATTTATCAAACCTAGCTTTTCACCATTGGGTTCTCCAGTGTTATTCGTCAAGAAGAAGGATGGATCCTTAAGAATGTGCATCGACTACAAAGAGGTGAATAAGTTGACTATCAAGAATAAGTATCCACTGCCCAGGATCGACAACGAGTTTGATCAACTACAAGGGAAGACGGTGTTCTCTAAGATTGACAGTCAGTCTGGCTACCACTAGTTAAGGATTAAAGAGGAGGACATACCAAAGACTGCATTCCATACGAGGTATGGACATTATGAATTCCTGGCCATGTCCTTTGGATTAACTAACGCATCAGCAGCCTTCATGAACTCGATGAATAGGTTCTTCAGGGATTACTTGGTAAGTTTATGATCGTATTCATTGATAATATACTAGTGTACTCCCAATCAGAGACAGAGCACGAGCAACACCTTCGTTTGGTACTACAGTGGCTAAGGGAGCATAGGCTATATGATGCATGTGATGCATGAGAAACATGTGATTAGGACATGCTTTGTATACTGGGTATGATATCGTTCAGAGCTTGAGCCTCTGTGTTGTGCATGGTCTTAATTGTACTAGTACCTGTTAAGTAAGCATGCTGAATGCCTTGTTTATGGATATTGGACATGTGATATATGTTTGGTGGCATGGCTTACCTGTGTATGACGCTGACTTATTAGTCAAAATCGGCAATGGTGTCAGATCTGTCTGTGAAGCTGTGACTTATTAGTTAAGTTCACAACGGGCTGAGCACTAGTCGTGTTTCACTGACCCAAGAGTTAGAAATGGCAGAGCGTTGTGAACGCCGGGCCAAATGAAGATTAGATCTAATCGAGGTCGGCATTGAATGACGCATATGGGGTATTAATGCTGGACCGACCGGAAGGTCAATGAAAACTATAAGCGCTTGCCTGGTCTAGGACCAGATGTTCATATCCAAGGCATATGGCCCCGGTGACTGTTTATCACATGGCTAGGGGACGCTGTCCATAGTTACGACTCTAGAGTCGGGAGGAAGGTTATGTTGGTGACCAATCACCATGCACCTATCCTGATCGAACTTATGAAAAGACAACCTACCAGTTAACCCCTGGTGACCCTATCGTCACATGGCTAAAGGGTGCTGTCCCCACATTTGTGACTCTTGTGTTAGTCACCTATTTGTTGAACTGTTGGTCCTGAATAATCAATACAATCACTATTGATATTATATCATGTTATACTGTGTTTTCTTGTTGGGCTTCGACTCACGGGTGCTATGTGGTGCAGGTAAAGGCAAAAGGAAGTTGGACCATCCTTGAGTTGGAGAGCTTAGGTGATGATGTGTACATATGCAGCTACTCGTCCGCCACGGCCGAGGTTTAAAGAGGAACTAGGGTTGAACCCTGTTTTGCCGCTTAGAACGGCCTGTTGTAAGTATTTTCTGTAATAGACTCTGAAATTTTATATTTTCGGGATCCCAATGTATATATTAAATGTTCTAGTGAAACGTTACATCTTAAACAATTTTTTTAATCCCTAAACTGCTAATCATGCTTAGTTACACGATTTTGGCCAAATGACTCGATTAGCCAGTTTAGCACTGTTTACAAGGCACACCGTAACGGTCCCTGGAGTTGGGGCGTTACATTCAAGGAGTTGAAGCGGCGACTGATCACCGCTCCAGTACTGAGTCTTCCATCAGAAAAGGAGAAGTTTGTGGTCTACTACGATGCTTTGTGGCAGGGTTTGGGGTGTGTATTAATGCAAGCTGGGAAGGTGATAGCTTATGCGTCTAGACAGCTGAAGGAGTATGAGCAGAGGTATCCCACTCACGATCTGGAACTGGCAGCGGTGGTACTCGCACTGAAGGTATGGAGGCATTATCAGTATGGGGAGAAGTGCGAAATATACACTGACCAGAAAAGTTTGAAGTATTTCTTCACTCAAAAGGATTTGAATATGCACCAAAGACGTTGGCTGGAGTCGGTGAAGGACTATGATAGTCAGATCTTCTACCATCCAGAGAAGGCCAATGTGGTGGCCGACGCATTGGGTTAGAAGGGGCTAGGGAAATTATTTAGTTCGAGACAGATATCAAAAATATTAGCTGAAGAGATGACGAGAGCGGGAATTTAGTTGGTAGTTGGTTAGCTAGCCAATATCACTCTTCAGTCCATGCTCCTTGAGAAAAGTGTTATTGAACTGGAAAGTAGGAATGTGGAATTCCAGGTAGGAGAATGTATCTTCTCTAAGGTATCACCATGGGAAAAGGGGTGAGGAATCCAGGATAGGTCTGGATAGGTTGATTCTGGATCGGTTATATTTTGGCACTGGCAGTTGTATACAGTGAATTATGTACTTCCATGCAGTGGACATGGGTTAAAGGAATTTATAAATTGAGTTATGAGAATCTGAAGGTTAGGGTTAAGTATTCCGGTAAGGAATAGCCAGTTCAGATTATGACATAAGTAATGAGGTTCTATTGAACAAAATGTACCTTGGGTTAAGGTAAGGCTATAGAAATAGTGAGGTCAAGGAATGACCTAAGGAATTTGTGTCAATCGTGTGGAATTCTTGTTCCGAGCTGTTGAGTAAATTTCGAGGACAAAATTTCTGTAAAGAGGGGATAGTTGTAATGCCCCGAATTTCCTAATAAGGGTTAGGACCTTGATTAGGAGGTCGGGATGGCCATAATTGATTTATTATGGTATTTAATGATTATATGAATGTTTACGTGAATTATATTATTATATGATGGTGGATGCATGCATATGGGTTTATATTTTAATTATGAGGGCATTTTGGCAACTTGGCCCGTTGAGGGCGTGATTGTGTATTTTGGGTGCATGGTTGTGATTAATTAATATAGCCACATTATAAGGTGGATTGGTTTGAGCTAATCGGCATGAGACGATCATGAATGTAAGTGTTCAGTCTAGTCATAACGGGTTTAAGTTCGAGGCTCGGGGTGAGTCTCGGGGTCATTTTGATTATTAGAACATTACCGGGAATTAAAGGGTAATGGGATATGATTTATTGGCGTTTGATAATATTGGGAATAGCGGGGATTGGAGAGCATTAATTATAATTAACGAGATAAGCGGGGAATGATGGTTTTACCCTTGGGAGTGTTTAGGAGCCTTTACTTGACCAAGGGGCAAAATGGTCTTTTCACCCCTATGTTTTATAGCAGCCTTTGGGAGTGTTTAGAAGGCTGTGGAAAACAGAACAAAGCAGAGCCTCATCCTCATCTTCTCCTTTCTCTCCCGTACAAGTTTTTCCTTCATTCTTTCCTTTGAATTTTGAGAGCCCAAATTGAAGAAGCAAGCTAGGGAGTCAAAGCTTGGGGATTATAGTTTGAGTTCAGCCATTGGGAAGGATTCAAATCAGTTTAAGGTAAGGTATTGAACCTAAGTTTGAGTCATACTCTGTTTTTCTCTTATTTTTCAGTTTATGTTTGTGTTGAGGATAGTTTGGATTAGTGGAGGTTTTGATTGATGTTTACTTTGGGTTTTGATGAGGGTGAGTTGTGGATGATGTTTAGTGGTTGAATTGGGTGTTAGGTTGGTGTTTTGGATTGGTTTGAAGGGCTGGTTTCAAGGGAAAATGCAGGGGAGGTCAAGCTGGTGCGTGTTAGAGTTTTGGCTGAACTGGGTAATGAGCCGCGGCATGGCTGTGGTGCGCCGCGGCCCATGGTGCCTGACAGAGAAGGTTGCCTCTGTTTGAGGGGCGCGCCGCGGTGCAGCTAGGGCGGGCCATGGCCCTTAGTGGCCTTTTGGCCATAATTATGTTTTTAGCTTGGGGATTCAAGCCTTAGGCCTCGAGGTCGAACCTAGTACCCGGTTGAGTAGTGTTTGATGTCTCGGATGCTAGATTTTGGTTTGGGAACCTATTGTTGATCATTTTTATTGATGGTATCCTATATTTGGTTATGACTAGGTGACCGCTAAAGGACTAAAAGTTAATCCTTCTCAAGGGTCGTTCGTTTAATTATTCTAGCTCGACTTTGAGGTAAGAAAACTGCACCCTGTGTATATGTGACATGCATGGTTATTCTTGATGCATGTTGGTTGACTATTAAACGTGACATGCATGGCTGCTATTGATGCATGTTGGATTGTTAAGTATGATGCATGTGATGCACGAGAAACATGTGATTAGGACATGCTTTGTATACTGGGTATGATATCGTTCAGAGCTTGAGCCTCTGTGTTGTGCATGGTCCTAATTGTACTAGTACCTGTTAAGTAAGCATGTTGAATGCCTTGTTTATGGATATTGGACATGTGATATATGTTTGGTGGCATGGCTTACCTGTGTATGGCGCTGACTTATTAGTCAGAATCGGCAATGGTGTCAGATCCGTCTGTGAAGCTGTGACTTATTAGTTAAGTTCACAACGGGCTGAGCACCGGTCGTGTTTCACTGACCCAAGAGTCAGAAATGGCAGAGCGTTGTGAACGCCGGGCCAAATGAAGATTAGATCTAATCGAGGTCGGCATTGAATGACGCATATGGGGTATTAATGCTGGACCGACCGGAAGGTCAATGAAAACTATAAGCACTTGCCTGGTCTAGGACCAGATGTTCATAGCCAGGGCATATGGCCCCGGTGACTGTTTATCACATGGCTAGGGGACGCTGTCCATAGTTACGACTCTAGAGTCGGGAGGAAGGTTATGTTGGTGACCAATCACCATGCACCTATCCTGATCGAACTTATGAAAAGGCAACCTACCAGTTAAGCCCTGGTGACCCTATCTTCACATGGCTAAAGGGTGCTGTCCCCACATTTGTGACTCTTGTGTTAGTCACCTATTTGTTGAACTGTTGGTCCTGAATAATAAATACAATCACTATTGATATTATATCATGTTATACTGTGTTTTCTTGCTGGGCTTCGACTCACTGGTGCTATGTGGTGCAGGTAAAGGCAAAAGGAAGTTGGACCATCCTTGAGTTGGAGAGCTTAGGTGATGATGTGTACATATGCAGCTGCTCGTCCACCACGGCCGAGGTTTAAAGAGGAACTAGGGTTGAACCCTGTTTTGCCGCTTAGAACGGCCTATTGTAAATATTTTCTGTAATAGACTCTGAAATTTTATATTTTCGGGATCCCAATGTATATATTAAACGTTCTAGTGAAACGTTACATCTTAAACAAATTTTTTAATCCCTAAACCGCTAATCATGCTTAGTTACATGATTTTGGCCAAATGACTCGATTAGCCAGTTTAGCATTGTTTACAAGGCACACCGTAACGGTCCCTGGAGTTGGGGCGTTACATTCAAGGAGTTGAAGCGGCGACTGATCACCGCTCTAGTACTGAGTCTTCCATCAGAAAATGAGAAGTTTGTGGTCTACTACGATGCTTTGTGGCAGGGTTTGGGGTGTGTATTGATGTAAGCTGGGAAGGTGATAGCCTATGCGTCTAGACAGCTGAAGGAGTATGAGCAGAGGTATCGCACTCACGATCTGGAATTGGCAGCGGTGGTACTCGCACTGAAGGTATGGAGGCATTATCAGTATGGGGAGAAGTGCGAAATATACACTGACCAGAAAAGTTTGAAGTATTTCTTCACTCAAAAGGATTTGAATATGCACCAAAGACGTTGGCTGGAGTCAGTGAAGGACTATGATAGTCAGATCTTCTACCATCCAGAGAAGGCCAATGTGGTGGCCGACGCATTGGGTTAGAAGGGGCTAGGGCAATTATTTAGTTCGAGACAGATATCAAAAATATTAGCTGAAGAGATGACGAGAGCGGGAATTTAGTTGGTAGTTGGTCAGCTAGCCAATATCACTCTTCAGTCCACGCTCCTTGAGAGAATCAGAGAAGCACAAAAGGAGGATCCCCAGTTGAGGAAACATAGGAAGGATGTCTTAGTCAGATTGGCTAGAGAATTTTCTATTTCTGAGATTGATCTATTGAGGTATAAAGGTCGAATTTGCGTTCCGATGGAGTCTAATATCAAACAAGAGATTCTGGATGAGTCTCATACCACTCCCTATTCTCTACATTTGGGTACAACGAAGATGTACCAAGACTTGAGGACTCTATATTGGTGGCTAGAGATGAAGAAGGACATAGTGGATTATGTGGCCAAGTGTTTAACCTATCAGCAGGTAAAGGCTGAACATCAAAGGCCAGGGGTTGTTGCAGGCTTTAGGGATTCCAGAGTGGAAGTGGGAGGATATCACCATGGACTTCGTGGTTGGATTGCCGAGGACAGTGGGGCAACATGATTATGTGTGGGTGATTGTGGATAGGTACACCAAATCAGCCCACTTTTTTCGTGTTAGGGTAACCTATACGGTGGAGCAGTATGCTGAGTTGTATGTGAAGGAGATTGTGCGACTTCATAGGGCTCCGAGGTCAATAATGTTTGACAAGGACCCCACCTTCACCTCTAAGTTTTTGGAGAGCCTACAGAAGGTTATAGGCACGCAGTTGCGGTTCGTACCGCATATCATCCTCAGACGGATGGACAGTCTGAGAGGACGATTCAGATATTGGAGGATATGTTACGGGCCTGTGTGCTGAACTTTGGGGGATCTTGGAGTAAGTATCTCCCTTTGATTGAGTTTTCTCATAATAACAGCTATCAGGAAACTATCAGAGTGGCTCCGTATGAAATTTTGTATGGGAGGAAGTGTAGATCGCACATTCATTGGGATGAGACGGTGAGAGGAAGTACTTAGGTCCTAAGGTCATTCAGAGGACTAACGAGGCAATTGAGAAGATTAGAGGTCGGATGCTCGCCTCCCAAAGCAGACAGAAGATTTACTCAGACTTGAAACATAGGAGTGTAGAGTTTCAAGTCATTGATCATGCGTTTCTCAAAGTTTCTCCTTTGAGAGGAGTGCAATGCAAGTTAAGTCCTAGGTTTGTTGGGCCCTTTGAGATTCTGAACGGGTTGGAAAGGTAGCTTACAGATTGGCTATGCCTCCAGCCTTATCAGGGGTTCACAATGTATTTCATGTGTCCATGCTCTGGAAGTATGTATCAAATTCTACACATGTGCTAAGTAATGAAAACTTGGAGTTGGATCAAGATTTATCCTACGAGGAAAAATTGGTTTAGATCCTAGACCGAAAAGATAAAGTCTTGCGGAACAAGGCCATTGCCTTAGTGAAAGTGTTGTGGAGAAATAGCAAGATAGAAGAAGCAACTTGGGAGCTTGAGTCTGATATGCAAGATCGATACCCTGAGCTATTCAGGTAAATTTCAAAGACGAAATTTTTGTAAGGAGGGGATAGTTGTAATGTCTCAAATCTGCTAATAAGGCTTTGTGCCTTGATTAGCGTGCCGAGAGGGTAATAATTGATTTAATTGTGTTATTGCGTGGTTAATTGTGATATATGTGTATCAGTACGTGATTAGTCGAATTAAATGATTATATGACTAGATATGCATGTTTAGGTGAATTAAATATGCATGTGGGTCCGTTCTTATTAATAAGGGCATACTTGTAATTTTGGCCCATTGAGGGCGTACATGGTGTTATGTGTATGTGTCGTGCTTGAAACCACAGTATTGTGGAGATATATCTGATATGTGTGGTCTGAGACAGTCCTAGGGAGAGGATTAACGGAATAGTCACAATGGGGTCAGATACCCAACTCGGGGCGAGCCTAGGGGTATTTCGGGAAGGTAGTACATATTCGGGATTACCGGTTAACGGGTAGCTATTTAGCGATTATTTGGATATGTCGAGAATAATTGGGGACTTATAGGACTACTCGAGGAGTTAGTGGGAATGTGGCAAATGATGGGATTGCCCTTGGAGGCATTAAATGACTAAGGATTAACTTAGGGGTACTTTGGTCATTTTCTAAGGATAGGCTTGGGTAAGACTCTAGACTCAATCAGAAGGAAAAAGGGAAACACTTAGACACTCTCTCAGCCTTTCTCTCTCTCTCTATCTCTCTCTCTCTATACTCTTTCTCTCTCTAGCTAGGGATTATGCTGAAATTCAAGGAGGAAGCTTGGGAATTGTAGGGAATTGAAGCTTGGAGTAATTGGGGTTTAGCTCAGGGTCAGATTATCAATTGAGGTAAGGATTTTATGCTGATTTGTTGAGCTTTCTACTGTGATTTAGAGGTTTTTTTTAGGTTTAAGCCATAGGTTGGTTTGTGGATTTTAGTGAGATCATGGGATAGTTTTGGGGTATCTGTACTAAATATGTTGTTTTGATATGAACTTTAGACTAAATTCTAGGTTTAAGCTTTGATTTGGGTAGATTTTAGAGGGTTTGGCTCATAAAAATGCATGGGGAATTCTGGGTTTTGGGACTCAAGCCACAGCCCTGTTCTTCAGGCGTCGTGGCCTGTATGAACCCATAAGGCTTGGGAGCCTCTAAAATCGTCCAGGCACCGCGGCGCAGGCTGAGGCGCGCCGCGGCTCGTGTCCCCTAGAAAAGAGTCTTGGGGCTCTCTGACTTGTAGCGCGTCACGGCCCTAGGGGGCTGGGCCGCGGCTCAAATAGGGAATAATGGCCCAGACAGGATTTTAAGCTCGGGAACCCAAATTTAAGGGCTCGGGAAGGATTCTACTACTCGGTTTAGTAGAATTCAAGGTCCCGGATGCTAGAATATTATTCTAAAGTTCTTAATTGGTTTAGGGCTTGATGGGTGTGTATTATTATTGGTTAAGGGGATTGTGCTCGGGATCTCACTCGTCGGTCAGCTTGGGACACAGGTAAGAAAACTGTTTGTGCCCGTAGAGCAGGGCATGGCCCGACTATATGTGTTTAATGCTATGTATGAGTGTTTATAATTGTTATGCCATGTTTTTATGATTATGACTAATCGGTGAAGACCAGGATCGGTGAAGGCCGGGAACGACAAAAAACATGTTGAATGCAGGTCGCCATGGCATGGCCATCTAGGGGGTTGTATTCACCCGTTTGGCGAAGACCGTGAACCTGGTGCCTAGTAAAGCACCTTGGTCGGCATAGGCTGTTATGTAAATAGTTTGTTATTTGTTTAAAGTTATGTATTCACTGGAATGAATTGTTGTGTGCTATGTGCATGAGTTTTCTTGTTGGGTCTTGGCTCACGAGTGCTCTATGATGCAGGTAGGGCAAGGGAAAGGCTGACCAAGCATGAGTTGGAGAGCATGGAGCGGCGTGTACATGTTTGGCCTACCTGACCGCCACGGCTGGGGTTGTTTTGAGGGACACGTTGTGAATGTTCAATTTTGTCGCTTATGTCGACTGTACTCTAACTTTTGAGTTGTAAATATATTTTAAAACAATATTTTGGGATCTCAATGTATCACTTTTATAACTTTAATGAATGTTCAAACCTTTCATACTTAATTTTCATTAAATGAGTCTTTATTCCGATTTGATCATATTTTTCAATCTAAAACCTCGATTAGTGAGCTAATAGTACATTTTAAAATCACATGGTAACATCTCTAAAGTAGTAAGGTGTTACAGTATATATAGTGTCAGTTGTACAAGAAGTTAGGATGAGTTGTACACTAACTAATTCTAACAATCTATAACTAACTAACAGAATTAGCTACTCCTAACATTACATGGTACGTAGTTAAAAGGTTAGTTCTTAAATATTGACTCTGGAGTTGTTTATTGTTTATGTCGTTTTTGTGTCATGTTCTTACTTAGTGTTGCTTTGTTATAATATATTTTGTTATGTTAAAATTTTATGAGTTTCCTTCTCTTCTTTTGTATCCACATTTATTCTATTTTTTAACTTGCATCTTTGACTTTTTTTCATTTGTTTTTATCATCTCCCATTTTTATTTTCTTTCTAGATTAGTCACTCACTTGTTGTGAATTTTTATTTCTTTATAGGGTAAATACTCATTTGGTACCATGTGTTTTATCAAAATACATGCTTGGTACCCTATGTTTTCAATAATATTAATCTGGTACCCTGTAATTTAAAATCAACATATTTGGTACCTTGTACTTAAAATTTGATCAATAAAATTTTGTTAATATGACCAAGTAGTCCTCAATTATATGAGTTTCAAATTTAAATTTAATTACTTAATTACATATAATTGAAGGCAGTCTAGTCATATTGATAAAATTTTACTGTTCGAATATGAGTTCAGGTTACAAAATAGGTAGAATTTTAAATGACAGGGTATTGGATTAGCATTATTGAAAACATAAGGTACCACGTCTGTATTTCGATAAAACACAAGTTATCAAATAGTTATATACTCTTCTTTAAAACTTTTTCTATAAGAGATTAATGTTATTTTGTAACAATTATATAACTTTTATCATATAAATTTTTTTATTTGGTGGATTGGAAGAATATTAAAAAACACTTCTCTTTTTTTAATTCATATTTACAGCTATTTAAGTTGGTTCTTTAGAATAATATTAAAACTTTTTAAGTTGATCTTTTGAAATAATATTAAAATTATTTAATGTTTACATTAAGATGGATTTTTCGTATTTTCGTAGTTAAGTATAGTTATTTATAGGAGATTTCAAATGTAATATTAATTTAGATTTATCTTAAAAGATTTTATGCTAATTTCCTCAATAATTATTTCTTACTTTAGACATGTTTTCTGTGTCTATTAATTTAATCATGAGTTTTATAAATATTATTATGGTAGTAATGCATATATTAATATGTTATTGTGTTAAAGTCTTTTTTAAACTTCACAAATGGAAATGATTTTTTTTTCACCAAAATTTTCTTTTTCTTTCGTAATGGAATAACTATTTTACTTATTTGATGTCCAGGGATATTTTCAACGTATTAGTGGAACTTTAGTTCAAGGTTGGGGACTTTTAGTTTTTTTGTCACTAAATTTTTTTGTCTAAATTTACGATGGTTTTTCTTTCTCATATTAACTACATTGTTATAATATGACCCATGAATTGGATTAGTATGCCTTATAAACTTTTTTGGTTGGATATTTATTTTTCTAATTGTACTTTCTTAAACAGTGATAAAGTCTACTCCGACAAAAAACAATACAATATTTCCTGCTCCAATTTCCAATCTTTCCAATGAAATAATATCTCACCAGATTAAATGATGAAAACATCTTGATAAATATATGGAAAACTTGAGGGGTTATTTGATTGATTATTTTTATTAGCAAAATTTGTGCTGATGTAGTCATATTCCACGTATTCCATTCGTGGGAGAGAGGAGGAAACAGAAAATTAGCTCCTTCCAAGTGTAATTCAGAAATGTCTACTAAGACACTTTGTGTTGATCTAAAATCTATTTGGTGGAGAACGAGCACTACAGTTTTTTATATAAATAATAATAATAATGCGATAATAATTATTAACATTATTTATAATTATTCTATGAGCTTAATGCTTTTGAAAGAAAAGTATCGAATTTTTTTTCTGCAGACAAAACCCTTCCATGCAATTAAGGCCACTGACAGACAGACCGACATAGCAAAAGGCACTCTTTCTACAATTCTATACCACAAGCTGAAGTTATACGTGGATGCCACCACAAATTGTACAACTATACCCAATAAAATTAATAAGATGCTTCCTTCAACAAACTTTATAGTGGCATCGACCTAAATTTTTATTGGATATTTATTTTGTAGCTAATTTATTTATTAATCATTTTACTAATGATTGCCTGAAAATCATTTAATTTTAATAATTGAAGAAAATTTGATTGAAAGACAGTATTTATTAACAAGTTTCAAGTTTTGAACTCCAACAATGACCACCAATCTTTACTAATGCCCCACTAACACTACAATGTTTAGAGGGAGGACAATATAGCAACTGCTGTATAAGTGTCCTACCGCATATCTTAACATATTTGAGCAAACCACATATCTAGTCATTTGAGCTACCTCCTCGGATACAATAACTTAATGAAGCTAACCTTTGACAATTAATTTATAATCCAACCTTTAATGATAAGGGTGAATGAAAAGACATAAGTTCATTAATTTTCAACCAAAGGCCAAAAGGCATCAAAATCAGTGAATGACCTGGACCACACAACCTTCGTCTGTATCCAACCTATTAATATGCTAAGAACAAGCTTCTGGCTTATTTTTCTGACATGATAAGAACATACCAATGGTGAAAAACAATCCAACCAAGAGACCAGCCATTGGCTCTGAAAAAGCCAATCATTTTTAATAAAAGCAATAAGATTTTGTGTAGTATACCATCCACTTTAATATGAAATAAGTAAGAAAAAAGACATTGTGAGAAATAAAAAGAGAGTAAAAGAGCTCGAAGAGCTCAAGAATTTCATGTTGTTTTATTAGGTTTAAAGGGTCTCTCACTAAGCAAATATAATCTACAATTTACTCTGGAGAAACCCATACCATCATAAACTACATATAGATGGAAAATTTACTGATAAAAACTTAAAAGGTAATCAAGTCAAGTTGAATTTACCAAAACTCAAGATTTATTCATTCTGTTTACAAAGTCATACTAGGACAAAGAATGGTTGGTGAAGAGGAATTAGACTGAAAAAAGTTAATATTTTATGGAATGAACCACATTACTCAATATGGGTTCTTTCTTCACTGATAGGGGAACCAGTCACTACTGGACAGTATAAAGAAGCTAAACACTACATGTGAACCTTCAATGTCACAAGTACTAGCTAATTGACTGTTCCAAAGAAGCTACAAACATCACAAGTGCACTCGTAAAGTTCTAAACTACAGACAGTGATCCCCATTTCCTGTCCCTACCGAATAGTTTATCATGTAAATAAAGCACCAAATGCTGCTGAAAAATAATCAATCCATAGGATTAAATCATAGCCAGCAAAAATAACGAAACCCTCCCAGTCACATTCACATTCACGGTTGTCTTAGTCAAGATATTAATAAAACAAAATCAATCAAGTCCAAATTAAAGACTTAGGGAGAGAGTCTTCCAAGACCACAATAGCTTTCATTCGAAAATCCAGAGCCTACACAAACAAGATCTCTTAAGAATCTAAGCCTGATTGGCATTGTTTTCTGTTTTTTGTTTGGCATTGTTTTCTGTTTTTTGTTTTCAAAATTTTGTTCTTAGAAATGAGAACAGAAAACTGTTTTTGTAGTTTTTAAAAAATAAGAGGTGTTTGGTTAATGTTTTCTAAAAACAATTTTTTTAGTTTTATTTTTTTTAATCTTAAATAAAAAATTAACAAATATATTTACAAAGAGAAAAATATTTTAAAAGTTTGTAATAAATAATAAGATAAAATAATTTGAAAGAAAAAATGATGAAAAATAAGAAGTAAAGTTAGGGAAAAAAATTTGAGAACAACAGAAAACAACTTTTTGTTGTTCTCAAAATTTTCTGTTTTTTGTAACTTTGTTTTTAAAAATTATTTGCTGAAAACAATGCCAATCACCCCTATTTGTTTTCAAAAAACAGTTTTTAGCTTTTAAAAATAAAAAACAGTTTTTTAGTTAAGTTTTTTAGTTAAGGTGTCAAACACCCTCTAAATACCCTGAAAAACCGAACTCCAATAATACATCATCTACCAATAAAACTAACATTGAACTTAGTGACTCCACCTAGATTAATCTTGTATGTAAATATCATTTATCTACCAAAATTGCCAAACGATGCAGGTTATTTTGGCCCTCAAAAAATAATGTGAACACCCTATAGTCTTCTCATATTCTCAATTAACAACATCGCACATCATCCTTATATACCTCATCCGAAAACAGGCTTGCCTCAAAATAGCTGAATATAATTGCTCCAATTAAGTAATAAAGCCAGGTTAGGATGGTCTTTGAATCCAAGAACCTCACACCTTTGGACAAAGCATCACTCACTAAAAACCAAGATCAATATCTATCAACCTACTGTTGCACATTCATTACACTTGCCACAAGATTCTTGAACCCATCATTACTTCACAAGAAAATTATACCAGACGAAAAAGAAAAAACAAGTCAGGGTGTTATTTCTCATTCCTCTCCAAGAAAAAAAAAAAGCATAAAAACTTCAAATCTAAGGAAAGTAGTCTCCACGGTTATGTGCAAGAATTGAAAATGCAATGACCAGATACGTTGATGAATAGAATATCCTTACAAAAAGCTACAGTAAACATTATGATGTAAAAAAATAAAATCAAAAACTACCTAATTGTAGACTAGCAATAAAAAATAAAAATAAAAAACTATGTGAAGTGTGAACATCATACATTAATTAGCGTTATGTAAATACGTACACAATTGCATCATGACATGTACAAAATCACATCTTGGTCTTGCATTACAAATTTATAAATTAGATCGAAATGAGATTTTAGGGACCACATCATATCCCTTGCTGGAAAGCTTATCAAATTATAATCCCCACTCTTAGCATCACAACCATTAATTTAAAAAATTAATACATTTAACATATAAGAATATGTGTCAGAAAGAAGGAAGGGAAACATAAGCAAAAAACATTAGTACCAATACCAAAATAAATTTGGTGAAGAATCTATACATTCATTTACACCTAACTACAGCTAGCTAATCATCTCAAATCACATCCCATTTTAAAAATATGGGAAATATAGTAAACATCTTTGACAGAAAAAAAATACTCTTGAAAAATAAATAATTCAAATACCAACCCGGCACTCCCTTGCTCCACCGATCAGCTTTCCGGAACCACTAGTTGAAGAAACACCCACCCCAACGTTCTCACACAAAACCCTAAGCAACCGCCTCCTGAGTCGCCAACCGCCTGTACGGAATCCAACTCTAGCCAAAACCCTAATGTTGAAATTCACAGTGCCACGACCTCGGTCAGTTGCAATGCCGCTAACGACGGACTGTTCCACGTAGGAGTTGGCAGCAGAGAATGTGGCGTTGATGGAGGACTGGGACCGGGTCGCCTGAGTGAAGGGTGAGATTCGGGTCTCAGACAGGAAAGTTGATTTATAGAAAACTACCGAATCGATCTCGTCGTAGGCGATGCTCATCTTCTTGTTGGGGTTGTTGACGGAGAATCCAACAGCCCAATTTCCGGAGATGGCCGAAGTGGAAGAGACGTTGAAATTAGTAAGCGAGACGGAGTCCACTGAGAAATTGGGGAGGCGGGGACGGAGGACGAGCCAGATGATGAAGATGATAGAGGCGGATACGATGAAGAAGGCGATCATAGCTGCGACGAGGCGACGGAGGAAGGTAGTGCGTGCGGGGTCGTAGCGGTAGGGATAGGCGTAGTTGTGGTTATTGGGCGGTGGTTGCTGGTGATGGTACGGAGGAGCGTGGGGCGCTGGGTAAGGGTACCCATTAGGGTTGCCCACGGTGGGTTGAGACTGAGGGTAGCTTGATGCCGGATAACCCGTTACGGGTCTAGAAGTATCCGCCATTGAAGAAAGCTTTGATTTGGAGTGAGACAGTGGACTTGGAATTTCAGGAAGTTTCAAGGCCGAGTTTGAAGAGAGATAATTTGGAGTTGAATAGTGCGATCCCGCTATTTGTCGTCTAATTACTGAGAAGGCTAATGAAAGGAAATTAAGAAAGATGCTAAGGTCGGCTTACGGCTATGTTGCAATCAATAATATTCTTTTCAAACCAGGTTTATCATGTGCACTGCACGTGCCACAACTTTTAAATTTTAGAAGAGACATTTAAGTTTTTATGCTTAGCGGGCGTCCTAAATAAAAAAAATATTAAGTTTTCTAATCATTTTAAAAAAATATCAAATTTTTTTATAATACCCACGATACTCTTCTCAAAAAAAATTTCATCAACTTTCTCTTCTCTCTTCATTCTTTCTCCCTCAACTCATTTCTCTCAACTCTCTTTCTATAAAAAAAATTCATGGGCAAAGTCAAAAATAAAAGAATTTAATGTAATAACAAGTATTCCTTACTAGGACACTAAAATAATGTATTTCGAATAGATCTGGATATGATTTTTGGGTTTTTTTGCGATTTTTTTCATATTTGAAACTTTGAAATCTACAAAAAAAAAAAAATCGACGTAGTTCAATAGTAGTTCGATAGTGCTCGATGTCAACTCGATGGGACCTTCAAAATCAAGATTTTTATGAAAAAATCGATGGTGGTTTGATGGAGTTCGATGCGATTCTTGCAAGATACATAATTTTTTACTCGGGTGTCCGTTTGGGGTGATTTTTTTTTATTTTTGGTATTTTTTGAAGATCTATACGTTTAAGATGTGTCTATACACATTTGAGAAATGTAAATCTTGAAAAAAATGACAAATGCAAAACATATCTCATGTTCAAGATATGTTTTGATATGTTTTCAAGTTCTAAACTTTGAAAATGTGTATATGAACATCTAAAACATTTTCAAAGTTTATAACTTGAAAACATACCAAAACATATCTTAAACATGAGGTATGTTTTGCATTTGTAATTTTTTTGAAGATTTACATTTCTCAAATGTGTATATACACATCTCAAACGTGTAGATCTTGAAAAAATACACAAAATAAGAAAAACCACCCCAAACGGACACAGGAGTGAAAAAATACGTATCTTGCAAGAATTGCATCAAACACCATCGAACCTCCATCGAACCACCGTCGAGCAATATCGATTTTTTCATGAAAATCTTGATTTTGAAGGTTCTATCGAGCTGGCATCGAGCACCATCGAACCACGTCGATTTTCTACAGATTTCAAAATTTCAAATTTGAAAAAAAAAATTCGTAAAAAAAACCCAAAAACCATGCATAGATCTGTTCGAAATGTAGTATTTTAGTATCCTAAGTGAGGAATATTTATCGTTACATTGATTTCTATTATATTTTACCTTACCCATGAATTTTTTTTTTCTAGAGAGGGAGTTAAGAGGAATGGGTTGAGGGAGAGAGAAGAGGAAGTGGATGAGAAAAATTATGAGATGGGTGTTTTGGATATTGTCAAAAGAATTGGCATTTTTTTTTTTTTAAGATTTAAATGTCTAGTATTTTTTTTTTTACTTAGGACCCCTCATTAAGTATAAAAACTCAAAATTTCCTTTTAAAATAAAATGGTCTTGGGCCGGAAAACTACCCCTTTATAAACTTCCCTAGCTCTTAGCTGGCAGTATAATCACGTTGAAAATAATAATAATATGAGTTTTTTCATAAATATAAATATGCATTGTTTTAATTTATTTATAAGGTCTTATATTTTTTTTTTGTTTTTAAAGGTATAACATTTTTTCAAAATTATGATTATTATAAAAAATAATTTCCAATTTTGCATTCCGTGAAATTTGATGTTTTCTAGAAATTTTGAGCCTGTTTGGCATTGTTTTCTGTTTTTTGTTTTTAAAATTTTGTTCTCAGAAATTAGAACAAAAAACTGTTTTTGTAGTTTTCAAAAAATAAGAGTTGTTTGGTTAATGTTTTCTAAAAAAAAAAAATTTTAGTTTTATTTTTTTTTAAATCTTAAATAAAAAATTAACAAATATATTTACAAAGAGAAAAATATTTTAAAAATTTGTAATAAATAATTAGATAAAATAATTTGAAAGAAAAAATGATGAAAAATAAGAAGTAAAGTTAGGAAAAAAAAATTGAGAACAACAGAAAACAACTTTTTGTTGTTATCAAAATTTTCTGTTTTTTGTAACTTTGTTTTTAAAAATTGTTTTCTGAAAACAATGCCAAACACCCCTACTTGTTTTCAAAAAACAGTTTTTTAGTTAAGGTGTCAAACACCCTCTTTGTTTTTGATATTTTTTTAAATTAATTGATGTGGTTGATGTTTCATTTTGTTAGTAAAAAATAATTAATGTTTATCAAGCAAGAATTGATGCTCCATATTGAATATTGATGTGTAATTTTTTTTTAATAACAACTTATGTTGGAAAAAAGAATTAAATATTGGTGTAGGGGAATGATTTGCCCCATTGAGTTCGAAGAGATAAATAGAATAAAACGCACCAATTCATTAAAGAAAACTAGAAAAGCTGAGAAGAATAGAACGCACTTGGCAGATGAAGAGCTTGGTAGTGTTCATTGAAAATAAGACATCGACATGGCTTGTTGTAGACAACAGCTCGACAGGGCTCATCATTGGAGAGAAGAGCTTCGAACGAGCTTATCGCATAGCAGAACTCAGAAGAGCTCTTCGTAGATAAAGAGCTCGGAATGAGCTCATATGAAAGAAGAGCTTGAAAGAACTCATCAGTAGAATAGAATTCAATATAATTCATTTGAAGAGTAGAGCTCGAAAGAGCATGATGCATGAACTTTGTTTCTAATTAAACGCAACGTTTAATTAGAAATAAGAGAAGAATGAGAGAGAATAGACAAAAACTCAATAAGAACAGAGGTTGATAAATGCTTTATTATTGAGCTAAAAGTTTGATTTGAAATAAAAGAAAGGAAGGGGAAAAGAGAATTAAAATTATTGACACGTGGACCAATTAGGATAAGTCTTTTTATTCTCTTTGTCACATGTTTCTCTATAAATAATAGATGAAGGCTCTATTTTGGGGACCTTGGATTCATTTTTTTCACATTTCTTGATTGTGGAATTGGAGAGCAAATCATTGACTAACTTAACCATCAAATAACATTTTTTCAAGTACTCCATTTCCAATTCGATCATTCAAATCTATGGAAGAACACATTCACAAAGTTGAATAAGTCAATTGAATGTGCATTACAAGGATACACTACAATTTACAACTTGAAGAAGATCTTTCCTAATTTGGAAAGTTATTATTTTAGGAAGATTTTAACCCAAATAATTGGCATCATATTAACCTTAATCTCAATATTAACTAAAACATAATAAGCATATATGTACGCCCTGATTTTCCCACGGGCTAATTAGCAGGCCGAGCTTCGGACTAATCATGGTTAGTCCATAAACATCCCCCAGACCGGAGCTCCTGTCTTGAGGTCGTACCCCCCTTTAGCTCGAGGAATCCTCAAGGACTCGCCAAGACTCGCCAGGACTGGAGCAAGGAGTCGGAAGGCCGAAGGTCGGGTCAAATGCGCAGCTCGTGGTACGAGCTAGATATGGAGGCTATGACCCCTTGTAAAGTCAACACACGCAAGATAAACGTGCATATATCTGACATCACGTGTCCGATATCTCCCTAACTTCTCGGACATGCAGCAGGAACGTGCGTGTTCAGACACCCACGGCTGGGTTGGGCCGTGCGGCCCATTATCTCCTTACCTATCGATTTGACCACACTTATGTGTCAGGTTTATGAATTAATCATGAATGTCACAGAGTTGATAGGACAAATAAGAAGGTCACAGGATGACCTCCTTACCAACTTCCAGGTGCCTTCTCCTATAAATATGGAGACCCTGGGAGTTGATAAGGGTTGGAAAAATAATCCCTTATAAGAGATACTTTGTAATCAAATACTGAGTATAGATCAATAATATTGACTAGTGGAGTAGAAGGATTTTAACCTTTGAACCACTTAAAAACCGTGTCTTGAGTCACCCCATTCGTCCCCTAAGATCATACATCTATTTTGGTTCACGTTTAGCACTAATCCTTTTCTCTCATTCTCTTAATTACCTATTGGCGAAGAACCGCGTCAACAGTTTGGTGCTTTTGTTGAGAGCAAGTTCGATTAGTGCTGCTGCAAACATCCAACTATGGTGACTACTCGATCCAGGCATGGCAACGAGACAGAACAACATGATGGGCAGGAGGCTCATCATACCGCCATCCCTGATGAAAAAATTCCTGAAGTCCAGCAGCGGCCAGGAAAGCAGCCGGCGGGCCAAGACGATACTGGTAGTTCGGCGCCCCGGCCACCTAATCCGAGCCCGTGTTATTATACTGCGGTGGAGATGGAGAACACTCAGCTGAGGAGCCAGTTAGCAACAGCTAGTCAGCAAATCCAGGATATCCTAGCCCGACTACCCTCTCTCACAACCAACGTTAACATTGGAGAGAGGCAAGGTGAGGCTCCTAAGTCTCACCGGGGTAATCGGTCCAGGCATAGCCGTTCGGATAGACTTCCAGCAGCCAACTCCACCCCTTCATCGCACCATTGAGAGGCAAACTTCGGGGAAATGCCTGGGACCAGACAACAACAATACAGTCGTTCGGTTAGGACATCAACTCCTAGCTCTCAGCCATCCTCGAGGACGCCCAGAGGAGCTCGAGGAAATTCCCGAAGAAGATCCGGGGAGGGCCCACGACGTCAGCCCGTCCCCGAAGACCTTCCTGCGCCTCGTCCAGATCGCCTGGCGCGGGACCAGCAAGTTGGCAGGGCCGAAAGGCCCCCACCAAACTTGATCCGTCCAGACGGAACTAGGATCGCCTCTCCAGTCAGGCATCCTCCATCTCCGATCAGATATCCGTCTCCTCCTTGGCCAGTCCGGGACATCCTAGCCTATGGGAGTAGTAGGAGAAACCCACCGTCTGCTGGACCTTCCCGGCGTAGCAGGGCACCAGGGGAAAGCTTAGATCGTTACCGCCAAAGGCGGACTCCTAGCCTATCTAGCAGAAGCCAATGGACCGGCAATCGCCGGAGCGATCTCTCTGGAGGAGGCCTGCGTCAGCGATTAAGTTTGGCACAAAGTCACCAGACCACCCAGGGAGGCGACCTTCGGGATCACCTCAACTCTCACAGTGAGGATCGAGCTAGAGATGGTAGTCAGGCTCGCTCGGGGGGGGCCCAGTCCGAAGTACGTAACGGAGGGAATGTCCCAAATAACCTATCTCAAGATAGGAGGGGCAATAACCCACCTAATATGTACAATGGATCCGGGGCTGTTGAGCAGCCCCGGAATAACCAAGGATCTCAGGACCAAACCCTCGAGCGCCTGACTCAGATGGAAGAACTAATGAGGAAGCTCCTATCAGAAAAGGAAAAAGACGAATATGATTCGGGAGACGAGATGGAACTCTTCGCCCCTAACATAGCAGCGACGGCATACCCATCTGGTTTCCGTATGCCTCACTTGTCAAAGTTCAACGGGGACGGAGACCCGTCGGACCATTTGGGGATGTTCAACACCCTAATGATGGCCCATAACATTGGCCCGGAGCTGTGATGCTTAATCTTCCCCTCCACACTGACCGGACCTGCCAGGCAGTGGTTCAAGCAGAGTAAAAGACAGTCAATCAGCTCCTGGAAGGCTTTCTCAGCTGACTTCAAAAGGGCGTTCCGCGCCTCCCAGGCCACCCGATTCCAGGCCGACTCCCTAGCTAACGTGAGACAGCAGCCCGGTGAGACGCTGAGAGCCTACTTGAGCAGATTCGCGAATGTCGCTGCTCGAGCCAGGGACACAGATGATAGCTCCAAGCTCATGGCCATGAGAACCGGAATCCTTGTCGGAGGAGACCTATGGAAGGATATACAGAGGAAGGGAGTCAGCTCGGTCAACGAATTCCTTAACAGGGCCCAAGAGTGGATAAACTTGGAAGAAGCCGAGGCCTCCGCTGCGAGAACCAGCCAGGTTCCCGATCAGCCTGCAGGGGTAGGGGTGGAGGTTGCGGCAACAACCCCGAATGTCGCACAGAGCAACCAGCCCGGTGGAGGCAAGAGAAAGGGCAATGGCGAAAACAATCAGCACGACCAAAAGAAGAATAAGTCTGTAGACAATTTTAAGCCCGTGTTCGCGACATATACCGAACTCACCCAGTCCAGGGAAAGTATCTTCCTGGCCAACTCTACTCGGGTCCCCTGGAAGAGGCCGGAGCCATTGAAGCACCACAAGGGGAAGAGAGACACTTCCAAATTCTGCCGTTTTCATAACGATGTCGACCACAATACCGTGATTGCAGGCATCTCAAAGATGAGATAGAGACTCTCATCCGAGCAGGCCCCTTGGCTCAATACTCACGTAACCGGGTCCCGGCGAGCCGACCTGCTCCAGAAGCCCCAGCCAGTCAGCCCGGGTCTCGGATAGATCAGGACGTCCCTCCTCCCGTGGTCGGAGGAGAGATATCCACCATCTCTGGAGGTCCGCACATGGCTGGCACAGGCAGAGGTGCCCAGAAGAGATACGTGAATGAACTAAAGGCTCATAACAGAGTGGAGTTCGTCCCGGAGCAGCGTCAGTCAAAACAGCAGCGATTGGAAAGACAACCGATCATTTTCATGGAGGAAGATGCAAGACATGTCCAGTTCCCTCACAATGATCCCTTGGTTGTAGCAGTCTAGCTCGCCAACCGGAGAGTGAGAAGGGTGCTAATAGACAACGGGAGTTCGGTGAACCTTTTATTCCGATCCACTTTAGAGAAGATGGGTCTGACTGTCACCGATCTAAAGGCAACCTCCATGATGCTGTATGGTTTTTCGGGAGAAGGATCAGCAGCGATAGGGACGATCGAGCTGGTGATCACCCTAGGAGAAGAATCTCGAACAATATCCAAACTACTCGAATTCGTGGTCATAGACTGCTCCGCTGCTTACAACGCCATTTTGGGCCGACCCACGCTCATAGCCTTCGAGGCCATCACTTCCATCCAACACCTTGCCATGAAGTTCCCCACCTCGATGGGAATCTGCACGATCCAGGGTGATCAGCTCGCTGCCAAGGAATGCTACAACATTTCCATGAAGGGAAAGTCCAAACCCGGGCAGCTTGCTATGGCCATTCGGAGTGAAGAGGAATCTCAGGGACCCCTGGCGGACCCCGAGATTGAAAAACCTCAGAGCGCCGAGGAGGAAAAAGTCGTCTTAAGTGAGGATATCGACCCCCGAATAGGCAAAGACAGATCCAAGCTCCAGGCCATTGAGGAGCTCGAAGAAGTAAACATTGATAAACAAAATCCATCACGGATGGTCAAGCTCGGGAAAAACCTCTATAGCAAGAGGAAGACGGAGCTGATTACATTTCTGCAGGCTAACTTAGATGTATTTGCCTGGTCCCACGAAGACATGGTGGGAATTAGCCCGAGTGTCATCATGCACACTCTCCATCTGGACAAAAGCGTTCCTGCCAAGTCTCAGAAGCAAAGACGTCTAGGAACAACTCAAGCTGAAGCCCTAGAAGAAGAAGTGACCCGACTAAAAAAATGTGGCTTTATCCGTGAAGCCAAATTTCCAATTTGGGTCGCCAATCCCGTGCTAGTTCCAAAGCCCAACGGGAAATGGCGGACCTGCATTGACTTCTCCGATCTGAATAAAGCCTGCCCCAAGGATTGTTTTCCATTGCCAAGGATCGATCAGCTGGTGGATGCCACGGCGGGACACGAGCTCATGTCCTTTATGGACGCGTACTCAGGCTACAATCAGATCGCGATGAATCCGGCGGACCAGGAACACACCAGCTTCATGACCCCGACTAATGTCTATTGCTACAAGGTCATGTCGTTCGGTCTGAAGAACGCTGGAGCTACCTACCAAAGGCTAGTAAACAGAATGTTCGCGGACCATATCGAAAAAAACATGGAAGTGTATGTTGATGACATGCTTGTCAAGTCAAAAACTGCCGGCAACCATGTTTCCGACCTGGAAGAATGTTTTAAAATACTACGAGAATATGGCATGAGGCTCAATCCCCATAAATGCACTTTTGGTGTCGCATCCGAGAAATTCCTGGGGTTCATAGTCAATACCCGAGGAATCGAAGCAAACTCCGACAAGATCAGGTCACTGCTCGAGCTTCCTTCGCCTAGGTCGCGGAAAGATGTCCAGGGCTTGACAGGGAGAGTGGCCGCACTGAACCGGTTTATTTCCAAGTCAACCGATAAGTGTTTGCCCTTCTACAACCTGCTCTGAGGAAACAAGAAGTTTGAATGGACAGTAGAATGCGAAAGCGCATTCCTTGACCTGAAGGCACATCTGGCTGAACCGCCCGTGTTATCCAAGCCCAAGGCAGGAGAGCCTCTTTTCCTCTACCTGGCCGTCACTGAGGACGCGGCTAGCGCCGTACTAGTACGAGAAGAGGACCAAGTTCAGAAGACAGTCTATTACATCAGCAAGAGACTCCTCGGGGCAGAATCACGATACCCACTGATGGAAAAATTGGCGTTCTGCCTAATCACGGCCTCGCGAAAGCTCAGGCCGTACTTCCAATCTCACTCGGTACACGTCATGACCGATCAACCTCTAAGGCAGGTTTTGCAAAAGCCTGAAGCATCGAGACGTTTGTTAAAGTGGGCGGTCGAACTCAGTCAGTTCGAGATTTTCTATACTCCACGAACTGCCATAAAAAGTCAGGCCTTGGCCGACTTTGTGGCAGAATGCACGGGATTCCAGGAGAATCCAGCGAAGGACTCATCTCAGCTCACCTCGCCCCAACCGTTGTGGAAGATCTTTGTAGATGGTTCATCCAACGAAAACGGCTCCGGGGCCGGAATCATTCTGATATCCCCCGAGGGACATAGGTTCCACTCGGCGCTAAGGTTCGGGTTCAAGGCCTCCAACAACGAGGCGGAATACGAATCTTTGCTGGCTGGCCTAAGGATAGCCAGGGAGTTAAAGGCGAGCTCCGTCCAGTGCTTCAGTGACTCCCAGCTTGTGGTGAACCAGGTCCTGGGCGAATATCAGGCACGGGGACCCAAGATGGCCGCCTATTTGGCGAAGGTAAAAGCCGAGCTGTCCGCGTTTGAGTGAGGATCGATCGAACAGATACCTCAAGAACAGAACACCAATGCAGATGCTCTTGCCAAGCTCGTCACCTCGGGAGAGACAGAGACCCTGGGGTTGGTGCCAATAGAATTCTTGGAAAAACCAAGTATAGAAGGATATCGGGCAGAGGTCGAGATGATCGACGCCAGGCCAACCTGGATGACCCCCATTCTTGAATATCTTGTCGAGGGCAAGCTGCCTGAGGGACGTAACGACGCGCGGCGAGTCCTATATCAAGCTCCGAGATATACGATAGTCGATGGAGTGTTGTACCGACGTGGGCACTCCTTACCTCTCCTCCAGTGCATTCTTCCAAGTGAAGCGAAGGCCATCCTGTAGGAAATTCACGAAGGATTCTGCGGAGAACACACTGGAGGGCAAAGCTTGGCCTTAAAGGTTCTCAGGCAAGGTTATTATTGGCCGACTCTGTCCAAAGACTCGATTTCATACGTGAAGAGCTGCGACAAGTGCCAGCGATTCGTTGCGGTTACCCGAGCTCCTCCAGTCGAGCTAAAAATTATCTCGGTCCCTTAGCCGTTTGCCGTTTGGGGAATAGACTTAGTAGGTGCCCTGCCCACTAGAAAGGGCGGGGTCTGTTACGCCGTGGTCGCCATCGACTACTTCACCAAGTGGGCCGAGGCAGAGCTGTTGGCCACGATCACGTCTAAAAAGGTACTTGACTTCGTGATTAAAAGCATCATCTGTTGATTCAGCCTGCCCAAGAAGATCGTCTCCGATAACGGCACTCAGTTCGACAGTGACCTGTTCACCGAGTTTTGTGAAAGGCACGGAATTATGAAAAGCTTCTCCTCCGTGGCCTATCCTCAGGCGAACGGCCAGGTCAAGGCTGTCAACAAGACTCTAAAGGTGAGCCTCAAGAAAATATTAGATGAAGCGAAGGGAGTCTGGCCGGAATATCTCCCCCAGGTCCTATGGGCATACCGGACCTCGCATCGGACTCCTACGGGTCATACTCCTTTCTCCCTAACCTTCGGGAGTGAAGCAGTCCTCCCCGTGGAGGTTAAGGTTCTGTCGCATAGAGTCCAATCCTACGACCAAGGTCAGAACCATGAGCTCCTATGCCATTCCCTAGACCTAGTTGATGAAAGGCGAAAGGATTCGCAACTCCAGCTCACCTATTATCAGCAGAAGATCACTCGCTACTTTAACACCAAAGTCAGAAAACGCGCCTTTAGCGTTGGCGACTTGGTCCTAAGGAGAGTCTTCTTGGCCGGGAAAGATCCCAAGGATGGAGTCTTGGGACCAAACTGGGAAGGACCCTACCAGGTCATCGAAATCATCAGGGGGGGGAACATATAAGTTAGCTCGACTTGATGGAGGGGCCGTCCCACGGACTTGGAACGCCATCCACTTAAAGAAATATTATCAATGATCCACTTGTAAGGCCTGGAAAGCCACTTTCTATGTATTAATAAAAATAAGCTTTTTACGCATATTTGCAAGTGTAATCTTAAAGTAACCACGAAAGACCCTTTCCCAGTTACTTGGGGGGCATATGGTACCTGGATATAACCAGGTCTCCTTAACGACTTAAATGTTGATCCTTATCTATGGATCGTTGCTCTTCTTAAAGAGCTCGAAATATGGATAAGGGTTAACGCTAACTAAGTCCTATCCTGGTTTTAACCGGGTCATAAAACTTAGAAGTTGATTTAAATCTATTTCTCGTTGTTCTTCTTAAAGAGCTTGAGATATGGATAAAAGTTAACACGAACTAAGCTTTCTAAATAAGTTCCTGGTTTTAACCGGGTCATAAAACTTGGAGGTTGATGTAAGTCTATTTATCGTTGTTCTTTTTAAAGAGCTCGAAATATAGATAACAGTTAACACAGACTAAGTTTATCAAAAAGATATATATATTGTAGCCAAAAGTAAAAAAAAAAAAAAAACGTAAGTTAAAGGCGTCAAGGAAAATTGTCTCGAGGTGAAAACACCTCATGCAAAGGTTACATACAAAAAACTTAAAAATATTCAAAGGCAAAAAGAGAAAAAGCGCCCTAGGCTCCGTCAGTTGGCCCTTTGGAGGTCGTCGTTTCACGCTGCTCCGCCGTGCCAGAGGCTTCCCCAGTTTCTGAAGGCGGCGCCTCTTTCTCAAGGCGAGCTTGAAACTTCACCAACAAGCTCGCCCAAAGGCTTGGTGACATGAAGGAGAAGTCAGCCTCCGGGTTGAAAGCCCAGCGGTGATAGAACAGATCCTACAGGGACTGCTCCGATGTGGCCCGTTCGGCCTCCAGGGCGACCTGGAGCTCAGTCTTCGCAACCTCGAGGTCTTTCTGCGAGGTGGCAAGGGAGGTCTCGAGCTCTTGGACCTTCAAGCGGGTCTTCTCCAACTCGGCCTTCGAGGTCGTCAAGGCATCTTTAGTCACCTTGGCCTCCTGAAGGATGGCCTGGTGCTCGGTCCTCATATCCTCGAGCTGAGTTTTGGCCCTGGCGATGCTCCGGTGAAGAGCGACGACGCCCTGCGGGAAATGAAAGATAAATTTCCTTAGAGGAAAAGTAGGGCAAAATATAATGGCAATAGCCTAAGACAAAGAAAAAAGGAGGGGGCAGCTTACCATTAGAGTCATGCCCATTGAAGACTCCATTACGTCAACCGGGCTCATTGTCTCAATAGCCCGGAGCTCCTTCTCGGTGAACTTATAGATATGGTCAACGGCGTAGTTCGCCGATTCGTACACCGTTCCCCGGAAGGCCTAGGGGATCTTCTCCAGGTTCTGAGGGTTGACTGGAATGCGCACATTGGAGTCCACCGCAGCCGGAGCCCCGAGCTCCGTCCCTGCGTCCTGGGTGACAGTTGGAGTTCGCTGAGGTGGTGGAGGCATTTTGGCCTGCTCCGGCAGCAGGAAGAATCGCTCCCGCGTCCTGGGCTGATGGGGTTTTCTCCTTCTCCTTTGCCGGGGACTTGGTGGAGGTCCCAGCAGTGCTCCTGGACCCCCGGAGCCTTTTCAGTCTTGGCCCGGCTGAGGGGTTTCCCCCGAAGACTGCGCCTCGCAAGCTCCCCTCGGGCTGAGACATCTCTTCTGTCAAACAAAAAACATGGTTATTACAAGTTAACAATCATACAGAGATAAAGACAAAAGGTTAAAGCTAAAAAAATATACGAATACTAAGGGAGCCCTACCCCTGAGCTGGAAGAACCTAAGACGATTATTTCCCGAAGTGGCGCAGGTTCTGGCTCCGGGTCCGATTCGGGGCTAGATTCTCCTACGTACTGCCTAAGCCCCAGAGCATAGATACCCCTCTGGAGTGATGACCATGTACGTAGGTTTGTCCCATACTCCTGGAAAAGGATCGACCTAAAGGATAAGGTGTTATCTACTACTACGGTACCCCTAGGCCGGCTCTCCTGGTGGTCCAGCACGAGCCGGTCGACACAATGGAGCAGGAGCGTGTTCAAGTCCGAATTGCTCCTGTGACGGTGGACGAGCTACCTAGGATTGAACCTAGCCAGCCGGGGGTCTGCAGCGGCCCTATCTAGACTATTAAACAAGGGTTACCTTGGCCAGAAGGACCCGCAGCTGCTCCGGATTGGATCCTCTCCTTGCCCGTCCTCTGGGCAACCTCCAAAGTCCTCTTCCTGCTCCTCACGAGCGGAACTTCGTCGCCCTTGTCCTCCTCGTCTTCATCTTCCGCGACCTCCTCCACGTTGATAGGTCTGGTGTCCCGAGCTGGAGGCGGCCCCCGGGGCCTCTTTAGGTTCTGGGTTTGATTCGGAAAAATCAATTTGCAAGCCACCATCGTCTCGTCCGTCACGAGCACACGATAATCCTTCTCATTGGGGGGCAAGCCCACCAGTGTTTCATACTGTGCCCCGAGGGTCACAGATTTCTCTGTCCTCGCGAAGATGGTTGCGTAATGAGTTTAAGTCAGAAAGGGGTGCAGGAGGAGCTAAAGTGATATTTAAACACATGAGCTAGGGTCAGAGAGCACTTACGAGGATGATTGAAGTAGTGGTGCTCGCAGTTCCAGAACCCAGTTGACATGAAGAACTGGTCCTTGAAATCATTGGGGTGGCTGGGCAGCTCGATGACCGCCGCCGTGTTGGGAAAACGGGTTAAATAGTAAAACCCGTCGCCTCGCCCCCGCTGGTCCGGGCTTGCTTTGAGGCAAAAGAAATATAAAATATCCGCAGGAGTGGGGACCTCCCACTCTTGCCTCTGGAACAAGTACCTCAACCCTGCCAGCAGACGGTAGGAGTTGGGGGGGAGCTGAAATGGGGCAAACCCCACGTAGTTCAGGAAATCAGCAAAGTACTGATCCAGGGGAAGGAAGGCCCTTGCCTTAAAGTGTTCATCGCTCCAGGCCGCGAACAATTCGTCGAGCAGCGCGCAGCTCCACTCGCCATCCGAGGCAGGCCGGGCAATAACGAAGGCTTTCCCCAGCACGATGTTGTGAGTGAGGAAGAGTTTGTTAATCTTCATCTGATCGGTTATCTTTGAGACGATTCTCTCCGCCTCAAAGAATGCGTCAGGGGCCACCTCGACCTCCTTCTCCACTGCCGGCCCAAAACGGGGGATCGGGGAGCTAGGCATCACCGCCTTTCCTTTCTCCTGCTGGGAGGCCGAGCTTCCAACGTTCTTCTGGGGGAGATTCTTTTTTGGAGCCATCTGGTCGCCTAATGAACAAAAGAAAAGACTTTAGAAAAGGCGACCCAAGCAGGAGGAAGAAGCAATTATTACTTGCACGAGCTGAGGTAAGCCCAGCCCGTGGAGAGTGGAGCCACGCAGTTCAGTGAACACGCGCTCGTACTCCCAACAGATCCCCGATTACTCGGAATTCTTGTGTCAGGAGGTTCATAATAGAATTTGCCTTGGGGGGAAAATTTTAGTAGGCAGAAAATTGCAAAACCACTTGTGAGGCGTGTTCCCTAAGCTACCTGGTTTTGCACCCAAAAATTCCCAAAACTCCTACCCAGAAATTTTCCCAGGAAAGGCATCCTGAAACCCATATTCTAAAGCGATTTCCTACAACAAATATACCCTAACCTAAAAAGGCTGTCACCCTCCATATCCACAAAACCCAGAAAACCCTTGCATGCGGCTACAGTAAATTTTTTTTACCTAAGCTACAGTAGCATGTTTTCAAAACACACAGGGTTAGGAAACTTACAGTGTATGGCTGGGAGGTAGACGAGAGTGTTGCGTTGGTAGGGGCTTCGTCGGTGTAGTAGCTTCCAAAGCTTCGGAGAAATCCGTACGCCTAAGCTTCTTGAACGATGAAAATGGCAGCAACAGAGTCGAGGGTTTCGTTCTTCGGGAATATGGAGAGGAAAGAGGAAAAGAGGCTTGTAAAATTTCGAATGGAAGGGTGGCCCGTGCGTAGGGTGGCCACCCCCTTTTTATATGCGTGAAGGATCACGTGTAGAAGGCTCTTGGATGGCCCTGATGAGGGATCCGAGGCCCTCCACTCGAAATACGAAACGACAGCTGGGCATAGGCTAGGCCATTAAATGCGGTTCTCGTAAGACGTACCGTCACCACCCACGTTGTTCCACGTATCAGGCGCCTGCATAAAGAGTGGAATGCGAAGAGTTTGTAGGGAAGTCTAAAAGCCCCTACTGTGGTCTCATATGCGACGTCATATACCACGAACAGGAGCTTGGGGGCAGATGTATGCCCTGATTTTCCCACGGGCTGATTAGCAGGCCGAGCTTCGAACTAATCATGGTTAGTCCATAAACATCCCCCAGACCGGAGCTCCTGTCTTGAGGTCGTACCCGCCTTTAGCTCGAGGAATCCTCAAGGACTCGCCAAGACTCGCCAGGACTGGAGCAAGGAGTCGGAAGGCCGAAGGTCGGGTCAAATGCGCAGCTCGTGGTACGAGCTAGATATGGAGGCTATGACCCCTTGTAAAGTCAAAACACGCAAGATAAACGTGCATATATCTGACATCACGTGTCCGATATCTCACTGACTTCTCGGACACGCAGCAGGAACGTGCGTGTTCAGACACCCATGGCTGGGTTGGGCTGTGCGGCCCATTATCTCCTTACCTATCGATTTGACCACACTTATGTGTCAGGTTTAGGAATTAATCATGAATGTCACAGAGTTGATAGGACAAATAATAAGGTCACGGGATGACCTCCTTACCAACTTCCAGGTGCCTTCTCCTATAAATATGGAGACCCTGGGAGTTGATAAGGGTTGGAAAAATAATCCCTTATAAGAGATACTTTGTAATCAAATACTGAGTATAGATCAATAATATTGACTAGTGGAGTAGAAGGATTTTAACCTTTGAACCACTTAAAAACCGTGTCTTGAGTCACCCCATTCGTCCCCTAAGATCATACATATATTTCGGTTCACGTTTAGCACTAATCCTTTTCTCTCATTCTCTTAATTACCTGTTGGCGAAGAACCGCTTCAACAATATCAATAACATCTACCAAAATCCATGACTAACTAAAAACAATAACATACACTATTATATATTCATTCATACACTACAATTAACAATCACATCAATAAAAAATAATCTTACTAAAGTGATAAGTCTACAAAATAGAGTTATTTTACCACTATTTATAAGCTAATTATTGATAAGTTCTTAAGTTTTTTATGAATTTGTTGAGTTTTTATGTTATTTTTAATTTATTAGGTTTATTTTAATTTTATAGATTTTTATGTGTTCTTATAGTTATTTTGTTGTAAAATGTTATAGTCTAATTATTTGAATTATTGTTTTTTAGTTATAGGTCAAAAACTCACTTTTATTGATATTCAATGTTAACTTAAATTAAATTTAATTAATATTTTTTATGGAATTGTTATGATATATTTTGTGAATGAAAATATTTGATTATAACTTAATTTATTGTTATTTTTGTAGGGTTTTAATTTGAATTTTAGTGCTTGAAAATTCAGAAAAAGAAAAGAAAATAATTTGAAAAAGAAAAAAAAATGCCATTATTGAAATACCAAAAGAAAAAAAGCATGTAGGCCAAAGCCTCCAGGCGTGCCAGTGCCATCTGGAGCCTCTAGCCCGAAGCCCATCAGCTCCACGACCCAACGCCTGCCTCATTTCCCCTTCGGCCTAGGCGAAAAATGGCCCACGCCTGCCAATCCAATTGCTTCCTCCCTAGCTACGGGCCCACCTGCCCTTAAGCCCACCACGCCAACAGCCACCAGAAGCCCACGCGAGCTGTAAAGCCCTGGATAACCAAGACCGTTACACTGTGTATTTAAAATAGTGCGATACCTGCTAATCAGGTCGTTTGAACATAAATGTGTTATCTAAAGACAACTGACAAGTTAGGGTTAAAAGATTTTGATCGTAAACAGTTAAATTTTCATTAAACAAGTGTTTGATACATGGGATCCCAAAAGTAGTATTTACATGACAGAAAACAACCCTCAAAGTCTAATACAACAAAAGCCAGTCTAACGACAAAATACAGTTTAGCATTCTAATTTCTGTAAATTCCCTCGGTTGCGACGGTCAAGCAGTTGACGATGTACACTTCACCCTTAGAGCTCTCCAACTCATGGTTGGTCCAGTTTCCCTTTGCCTTTACCTGCACCACGTAGCACCCGTGAGCCAAGGTTCAGCAAGAAAACCATAAACGACAAGCATAAATAGCAACAAGAGCATGTAATCATCTTTAATCCAACCAGTTCAACTAATCAGCAAAATACAGATATAAAGCTAGACAGCGATAAACAAATACTTTCAACATATATCTCGATCAGTAACACAAACAATTAAGTGTCGGTGCCCTTAGGCTAAGCCCTCTGGTTATATAGTTGATCCCGACTCGCTTAGGTCGAGCTGCGTTCAGTACGCTTATCATCAGCCCCGACACCCTTAGGTCGTACTTTCTTATTACATATATCAGTCATATAATTACAGAATACATACGTTCAATTATAGGGAATCTCAGTCCCAAACATTATCACATGGGTGCACTTTTCTTACCTCAAACCCCGAGTGATGGATAAGGTACGGTTTTGAGCACGATCCTCAGTCTTGAGCCTTAGTGGTAACCCTATTCACAAGCAACAAGTGATAACTGTAATGCCCCAAATTTTCTAATAAGGTTTAGGACCTTGATTAGGAGGCCGGGAGGGCCATAATTGATTTATTATGGTATTTAATGATTATATGCATGTTTATGTGAATTATATTACTATATGATGGTGAATGCATGCATATGGGTTCATATTTTAATTGCAAAGGGCATTTTGGTAATTTGGCCGTTGGGGGCGTGATTGTGTATTTTTATGCATATGGGTGAATTATAAATAATACCACATTATATGTGGGTTGGCTCGAGCCATTCGACATGAGACGATCATGAAATGTAAGTTTTCGGTCTAGTCATAACGGGATTAAGTTTGGGGCTCGGAGTAAGTCTCGGGGTCATTTTGGTGATTAGAACGTTGTCGGGAATTAAAGGGTAACGGGATGTGAATTATTGATATTTGAGAATATTGAGAATAATGGGAATTGGAGGGTGTTAATTATAATTAACGAGATAGGCGGAAAAGGACGGTTTTACCCTTGGGAGTGTTTAGAAGCCTTTATTTGACCTAGAGGAAAAATAGTCTTTTCACCCCTAAGATATATATCAGCCTTTTGAGTTTAGAAGGCTGTGGAATCGTTAAAAATAGAGCATCATTATCCTTATCTCTCTCCCTTACCGTGTACCATTTTCCTTCTTTCTCTCTTTGGAATTTTGGAAGCAACTTGAGGTAGCAAGCTAGGAGATCAAAGGTGGGAGCTTAGGAACTTGATT
This sequence comes from Humulus lupulus, assembly GCF_963169125.1. Taxonomy (NCBI): domain Eukaryota; kingdom Viridiplantae; phylum Streptophyta; class Magnoliopsida; order Rosales; family Cannabaceae; genus Humulus; species Humulus lupulus. The sequence goes on along the minus strand of NC_084799.1, from coordinate 183,766,037 downwards.
CAGCCATTGAAGGGGATTCAAATCAAGTTTGAGGTAAGTTTCATCCAAGAAAGTCTTGTTATACTCTGTTTTCTTTTAAGTTTCAGCTTGTGATTTCTTGGTGGTTAGTTGGAATTAATGGAAGTTTGGTTGGTGTTTAACTTAGGTTTTGATGAGGGTGAGTTGTAGATGAAGTTTAGGGGTTGAATTGGGTGTTAGGTTGATGTTTGGGATTGGTTTGAAGGGTTGGTTTCAAAGAGAAATGCAGGAGAAAAATCTGGTTTTTACTGTTTTTCTTAATGTGTCGCGGCCTGGCTATGGTGAGCTGCGGCCTGCGTGTGCTTCTGAGCAAGTTTTGCCTCTGTCTGAGGGTGAGCCGTGGCATGGCTAGGGAGGGTCGCGGCCCATAGAGGCAATTTTGGCCAAAAAGGGGTTTTTGACTTGGGGATGCTAGCTTTAGGCCTCGGGGTTGATCCTACTACCCGGTTAAGTGTGGATTGATGTCCCGGAGGCTAGATATTGGTTTGGGAACCTTTGTTTTCATTTTCATTGATGAATCCTATATTTTTTGTTATGACTAGGTGACCGCTAAAGGACTAAAAGTTGATCGTTCTCAAGGGTCGTTCTTTTAATCATTTTTGCTCGAACCTAAGGTAAGAAAACTGCACTCCATATGTGACATGCATGGTTATGTTTGATGCATGTTGGATGTTTAAATGTAAACATTGATAGCATAATGAATGCTTGGCAGTCTTGCCCATTTACATATGATTATTATTGAGGCATGCTGGATGGTTAAATGTGATGCATGTGATGCACGAGAAACATGTGATTAGGGCATGCCATGAACGGTGAATATGGGATTGGTCAGAGCTTGAGTCTCTATGTTTGTGCTTGATCAATATTATGCTCAAGACTGTTAGGTAAGCATGCTGAATGTTCTACTCTTGGATTAATGACATATTGATAGCATTGCTTTCTTATGCATGGCACTGACTAATTAGTCAGATTTGGCAAAGGTGTTAGTATCAACTGTGAAGCTGTGACTCACTAGTCAAGTTCGGCAATGGTATTGGGCACTGGTCACATTGTGTTGACTCACTAGTCAGGACGGCCTTAGCGTGTTCAACACAAGCCATGTCGATTAGACCTAATTGACCTTCTGCATTGAATGACTCAAAGAGCATTAATGCAAGACCGACCTCAAGTTCGATGAATACAAACAAGCGCTCATCTAGCCAAAGGCTAGTCATTTAGAGCCAGGGCCAGCGATCCCCGTGACTGTTAGGTCACATGGCTATGGGCACCGGCCCTCAGTGACATGCTTGTCAGTCACTCATTTGATAAGAGCCATTGCAGGAAAGCCTAGGTAACGGTGTCGTTACACGGCTATGGGCACTGGGTCCCTAGTGATTTGTTTGTCGATCACTCAGTATGGTTTATCAGAACCTTAAGTGATATTCACTCATCTGATCAGAGCTATGAGCTCTGTATGATCATTTTGATCATCATATGCATGGCTTTGGGCACTGAGGCCCTAGTGACTTGCTTGTTGGTCACTCAACATGGTTTATCAGAACCTCAAGTGTTGCGACACTCATCTGATTAGGATTGACTTGATAGTCATCCAATCAGAAGGGCAGGATTTCTTATCTGAGCCCCTAGTGACTTGTTTGGCAGTCACTCATCTGATTAGGTGTGACTTGAGGGTCCTCCAATCAGAAGGGTAGGATTTCTTATCTTGGATACCCCAGCTTTGTTTAAACTCATTTGCATGTTGAATAGAGCTGTAATGCCCCAAATTTCCTAAAAAGGTTTAGGACCTTGATTAGGAGGTCGGGAGGGCCATAATTGATTTATTATGCTATTTAATGATAAAATTCATGTTTAGGTGTACTGAATATGCATGTGAACCCATTTGTGATTAATTGGGTGATTTTCATATTTTGGCCATTTCGGGCATTTTTGGTATATATGTGAAATGTCCATGGTGCTTTGTTATTATTTGGTTATGCCAGGGTTACCCAGTACAAGACAATCCTAGGAGGTAAGCTAGTGGGAAAGTCACAACGAGATTTAAGCTTGACTTGGAGTAAGTCAAGGGGTATTTAGAGCATTACCGGGTTATTGGGTAATGGGAATTAATATTTGGTGATAAATTGGGAGTTAGTAAGATCAAGGGGAAATTCTGGAGGTTTTGACTATAATGTCCCCGGGGGTGTTTTCGGGACCCCGAGCATTAGGTTTTATTGGAAGCTACTTAAGCTTGAAGTAACCTCTTAAGAAAATAAAAAGAACATTCTGTACGTTCTCTCTCCTTAAAAGTTTCCTTTTCGTCTCCCGGTCGCGTTTTCAAAGATAACTTGAGTTCTAGGACTCGGATTCAAGTGAGGATCCAGGCATAGCAATCCTAAGGAAAATTAGAAGCTTATTAGCCGGAGGATTTAGTTGGAAACAACTCAATCGGAGGTAATCCAAGTTTAAGTTTTAAGTTTTTAAAAGTTTTTAAGCTTGAATTAGATTTTGTGAATCGTTGAGTTTTTAGTTTGTTTGAGCTTCAGGTTTTGGTGGTTTTGGACCATTGAGAAGTTTGGGAACTTTGATTTAATGATTTGGAGATGTTTGGATGGGTTTTTGGAAGGTTTTAAAGTGGAAAAAAATGAAGAAAAGTGGCTGGTGCGAGGTTGGGCCGCGACCCTGTTCTTGGGCGCCGCAGCCCTAGCTTGAAGAAGATGGAGGAGGCTTTGCCAGGGGGGCGGGTCGCGGCATGGACATGTAGGGCCGCGGCCCTTAAGGGAAAAATTGCCCAAAAGTGTGTTTTTGTGATGGAAACTTAGCTCTAAGGGCCTGGGATCGATCCTACTACTTAGTTGAGTGGGATTCGATGTCTCGAAGGCTTGGGTTGGGTTTGGAAGTATTTAATTACTCATTTTGATGAGGTTTTATATTATGGTTGTGCCTAGGTTATCTCTAGAGGCTTGGAATCAGGATCGTTCTTGTGGCTCGTTTGTTGGTAACCTGCGCTTGGACCCAAGGTAAGAAAACTGCACCCCATGTGTGACATGCATGGCTATTATTGATGCATGTTGGATGTTTAAATGTAAACATTGATAGCATAGTGAATGCTTGGCAATCTTGCCCATTTGCATATGATTATTGTTGAGGCATGCTGGATGATTAAGTGTGATGCATGTGATGCACGAGAAACATGTGATTAGGGCATGCCATGAATGATGAATATGGGATTGGTCAGAGCTTGAGTCTCTGTGTTTGTGCTTGATCAATATTATGCTCACAACTGTTAGGTAAGCATGCTGAATGTTCTACTCTTGGATGAATGACATATTGATATCATTGCTTACTTGTGCATGGCACTGACTAATTAGTCAGATTTGGCAAAGGTGTTAGTATCAACTGTGAAGCTACGACTCACTAGTCAAGTTTGGCAGTGGTACTGGGCACTGGTCACATTGCCATGTCGATTAGACCTAATCGACCTTCTGCATTGAATGACTCAAAGAGCATTAATGCAGGACCGACCTCAAGTTCGATGAATATAAACAAGCGCTTATCTATCCAAAGGCTAGTCATTTAGAGCCAGGGCCAGCGAGCCCCGTGACTGTTAGGTCACATGGCTATGGGCACCAGCCCTTAGTGACATGCTTGTCAATCACTCATTTGGTAAGAGCCATTGCAGGATTGCCTAGGTAATGGTGTCATTACACGGCTATGGGCACTGGGCCCCTAGTGACTTGTTTGTCGGTCACTCAGTATGGTTTAACAGTACTCAAAGTGATATTCACTCATCTGATCAGAGCTATGAGCTCTGTATGATCATTTTGATCATCATATGCATGGCTTTGGGCACTGAGGCCCTAGTGACTTTGTTGTTGGTCACTCAGCATGGTTTATCAGAACCTCAAGTGTTGAGACACTCATCTGATTAGGATTGACTTGATAGTCATCCAATCAGAAGGGCAGGATTTCTTATCTGAGCCCCTAGTGACTTCTTTGACAGTCACTCAGCATGGTTTACCAGAACCTCAAGTGTTGAGACACTCTTCTGATTAGGATTGACTTGATGGTCCTCCAATCAGAAGGGCAGGATTTCTTATCCTGGATACCCCAGCATTGTTTGAACTCATTCGCATGCTTGAATAAGCTGTGCTTGCTAGGCATGCCAGATATGATTTGATATCATGATATGACTGTTCATGAGCATATGAGTTTTCTTGCTGAGCTTCGGCTCACGGGTGCTTTGTAGTGCAGGTAAAGGCAAAAGGAAGCTGGACCATCCTTGAGTTGGAGGGCTTAGGTGATGACGTGTACATATGCAGCTGCTCGACCAATACTTGGGCAAGGTTTGAAAGAAGAACTAGGGTTAAACCCTGTTTTGCCGCTTAGAACGGCCTGTTGTAAATACTTTCTTGTAATAGACTCTGAAATTATATTTTTGGGATCCCAATGTATACAGTAAACGTTCTAGTGAAACGTTATCTCTTAACCAAAAATTTTAATCCCTAAACCGCTAATCATACTTAGTTACACGTTTATGGCCAAACGACTCGATTAGCGAGTTGAGCACTGTTTGCAATGTGCACTATAGCGGTCCCTGGAGTTGGGGCATTACAAGAGCTATGTTTGCTAGGCATGCCAGATATGATTTGATATCATGATATGACTGTTTATGAGCATATGAGTTTTCTTGTTGGGCTTCGGCTCACGGGTGCTTTGTGGTGCAGGTAAAGGCAAAAGAAAGCTGGACCATCCTTGAGTTGGAGAGCTTAGGTGATGACGTGTACATATGCAGCTGCTCGACCAATACTTGGGCGAGGTTTGAAAGTGGAACAAGGGTTAAACCCTATTTTGCCGCTTAGAACGGCCTGTTGTAAATATTTTCTTGTAATAGACTCTGAAATTATATTTTTTGGATCCCAATGTATACAGTAAACGTTCTAGTGAAACGTTATCTCTTAACCAAAATTTTAATCCCTAAACCGCTAATCATACTTAGTTATACGTTTATGGCCAAACGACTCGATTAGCGAGTTTAGCACTGTTTGCAATGTGCACTGTAGCGGTCCCTGAAGTTGGGGCGTTACAATAACTATCAAGTTCTAGTTCAATTAAATATTTTGGAAACAAATACTAGTCTCCGGGACCTCGAATTCTACCCAACTGGGTAGTAGAATTCGTCCCGAGCGCTTAGGTTTGAATCCCTGAGCCTCCCCGAGCCTAAAAATCTTATCTTCCCTTTATTCTCCATTTAGGGTCGTGACCCACCCCTTAGACAGAGGCTAGTCCCTCCCTGTTGGAGGACACGGGCCGCGACGCCTGAAGAACAGGGTCGCAGCCCGAGCCCCTAAACCCAGAAAATCAACCTTTTCCAGCGTTTTTCCTCGAGCCTAAACCTCAAAATTCAACCACAATCATCAGCCAAACTCATAACTAAGTGTATAATTCTTATCCTTATAACCTAAACATCATATCTAGTCTATAAACAATTCCCTACACCCATAACCAATCATAACCTAGAATTCATACAAACTCTAAACTCTAATAGCAATACAGTAGAATTCAGTGATTAGAACTTTGAAACCTTACCTCAATTTGCAGTTTAGATCCTCAACAAACACTTTGACTAATCCTAGCTTTAATTCCCCCTGATTTCCAGCCCAAATACCTTGAGTTTTTCTCCTCTAAAGCTTCAAAGCTTCAAGCTTAAGAAAGGGAGAGAGAGAGTGAACGTGTGTGAGTGGGAGGGAGAGAGTGTTTAAGTGTTCTAAGGATATTCTGGTTATGTCTAGAATTTCATTGAGTTTATCGTTATCTCCAAAAAGACCAAATTTCCCTTAAGCTTTCCCAGCCCCCTAATTGCTTCTAGGGGTAAAATGGCCATTTCCCGATTCCCACTAATTTCTCGAGTATTCATACCATTTGCCAATTAATCCCATCATGCCCAACTAATTACCAAATACTTACTTGTTACTCAATAAATCCCGCAATATTCTCCAAGTTCCCAAAATACCCCTAAGCTCACCCCGAGCCGGGTATTATTTCCCCGCTGTGACTATTCTGCTATTTCGCTCACTAGGATCGCCTCGAGCCATATACTGCAAATATATCAACATAATAATGTGGTTTCAACCATTTAACAAATATAATCACATTTATGCCATCAATTAGCCAAAATTACAGATGTGCCCTTATAAACAATAAATGGCCCACATGCATATCTAATACTCATAAACATGCATATAATATATTCACATCATCATATATATCATGCATAACACATAGTCACGCATTAAATCACGTAATCTTATACATATCCAGTTGTACCCTCCCGACATGCTAATCAATGTACTAAACCCTATTAGCATTTTTGGGTCGTTACACGAGCCCAGCTGCAGCCTTGTCACCTGCACCCCAACCCAGTCTGCTTACTCTCCTCATGAGCCCATAAATGTCTCATTGTTCCCTTGTCCCACAAATGCCAAATTTTTACCCAAACTTTCTACATATTTTACTACAAAATTCATCATTACACCCTAAAATTTACCTCTACATGTCATATTATTCTTCATTTAAAATTTAATTTAATCAATTTAATTAATTTAAATTGCTTATTTTAAATATTTTATTTTGACTATAAATAGGTAGTTTCAAGAGCATTTTAGGGTGCTTATTTTTTGTGTTACTATCATCTTTTCTAAATGTGTAAATAATGTTATTTGATTATGTTTTGCCTTATAAATAATGTTATTTGATTTTTTTTTTTCATTAGCTTGATTCACATTAAATACTTTGAAATTATTATTTTTTGAAAAGTGAAGAAAAATCCTTTATTTTTAGAAATAATTTGTGCTTAAATTATAAATTTATTTGGAAAATGATAGTTTGATTTATTTTAACTATCATTAAAACTTGGGAATCAATATATTAATAAATATTATTAAACTTACATTTTGTGGATTTTAGTATCTTAATAATATTTCTTTTACAACTTATTGACAAATCATAATTGGTTTATTTTTCTTCTCTTGAATATCTTTATTTTCAATCTTTTATTTTATTTTCTTGACATTAAATCTTATCAATTTTTGGAACTAGGTTAGAATTTATTTAATTTTGGTTTAAAATAGTTTCTTTTTTATTTTAGACAACTCATTTGGGTTCGACATCATTGCTTACACGAACTCTATACTATATATACAATCCGTGCGATTGTGATTTACATATTTAAAATATACTTATTTTGGGTCCTTCACAAAGTTTAACGCCAACTAGAAAATACATCAACCAAAATGGACACAACAACTATTTTCAAATCTTTACAATAAATAAACTAAATAACAAAGCATACCAACTAAAAATAAACGTATTATCAAAGGCTTAATATCAACAAAAAAATAATAATAACATCAACAAAAATTAACACAACAATTGTTTCTAAACTTTTGCAATAAATAAACCAAATCAAAAGGCACACCAACTAAAAAAAATGTAGCAAAAGCTTAACATCAACCAAAATTAGCACAACAACTAACTCAAAATTTTTACAATAAATAAATCAAATGGAAAAAAATATTGTCAGCTCTCGTTCTCTTTCTTCCTCTCACTTAATCCAATGATGCATTTTCTATGGTTGCAAAATAAATCTAACCCAATTGAGCAAGCTCTAGATCCTTCTGTAGGGTTTGATCCCGTTCTCCTGCTTTGGTACAAATATGGATTGTTTGTCCACCCGAAATTGTAGTATTGTGGTGGTCTTAAACATTTAATGCTCTGATTTTGTACTCATGCCTCTGGTTGTTTAGCATTAGTTGCATTAATTAGGAAATACTCTCTCTGTTTAGTTTGTTTGCCTTTATCTCTTCTCTCTCTCTCTCTCTCTCTCTCTCTCTCTCTCTCTCTATCTTCTTATTTTCATATGTGTTTTTTGATTTCTATCAACTTTGATGGTTTCCTGCCGCCGATTTCACTTCTCAAAGAATTTGAAGATGATTAAACCTAAAATTAGACGAGTGGCCTGGATGAGTAAATTTGGAGGGTTATCATTGCATATCTCGATCCTTCCCTTTTGTCCAAGGTATGTATTTTTTTCCCTATTTATGTGCTTGTTGGGTTAACCCACGTACTCCGCTTCGATATCTCTTTCTTAATGTTATACTGCTAAAAACCCTAGAATCTGTTATGGCTTCCAATATTGATGATGCTCTACAATCCATGTCTCAATCTCTTTCGCTTACTAAAGAGGAAAATATTTTCCATACTCTAGTTGAGTCTTCGGATGGGTCTAGTTCACATGATGCTTCTTATTACCTAGTCTTTAGAATCTTCATTGTCAGACCCTTCAAAAAAGAGGCATGAAAAAAACCTTGATAGAAATCTGGCCAACCTGTTTACCTGTTTCTATCACTGATCACTCTCTCGGTTTATTCTTTGCCCAATTTGGTTATGAGGGGGATCCCAAAAGGGTCTTAGAGGGTCAACCGTGGCATTTTGACAAAAGTCTGATTTTATTTGGGGTTTCTGATGGTATGACTAACCTTGAACATGTTGAGTTACACTTTGTCCCCTTATGGATTCAATTCTATTCCGTTCCTTTTGGGAAACGTTCGATTGAGTTAGCCAAGTTAGTGGGAATCACTATAGGTGATGTCATTAATGTAGAATATAACGCCCTGAATAATCAGGATTGTTACCTCATGTGTAAAAGATGGGCTTAACTGGTTAAGCGAGTCATTTGAACTTGAAAGTATAATTAAGGTTAAATGTCAGTTTGGTGTTAAAAGTTTTTGGTCAAAAAGTTAAACTTTTCATTAAAAATGTTAAATAGTTACAAGGGATCCCAAAATTTTCTAATAAAATACAAGTTTATCAAAATTGCATACTTAGCCAACCTAAGAGGCAAATTTTCAACTAATGACTCTTGTTCCTCAAAATATATCGTTCCTGCTCCTCAAAATATCTCGTTCCTGAGCAGGTTGAGTGTGTACATGACACCCCGGCAGCTCTCCAACTCATGACTGGTCCAACTTTCCTTTGCCCTTACTTGCACACCGAAGCACCTGTGAGCCAAGGCCCAGCAAGAAAACCCCAAGTAGAACATACTGATATTCAGATAAACACTAACACGTATCGCATACTCTATAATCACAATGGGTTCACATATACTTTCCAAACAATATACAACTCATGCCGAGTAGATGGATGTCACATCTTCACAAATGGCGCGGATATCGCGTTCGCGTTATGGCCCTGCCACTACGGCATACATTACACATGTAATCCCGATAACGGCCTCCAGGCTAAGCAATCAGTATAAACAAGTATAAAAGCATAGATTCAAACAAAGCAGACATTCAACTATAAACATATTCATGACACGACCATTCTCGTGCCCTATAATTGGGGTGCATGCCCTACACTCGGTGCAAGTGTCGATTTTCTTACCTCAAGTCCTCAGCAATAGGGTGAAGCGACAACAAGCACGATCCTTTCCTTCCTGAGCCTTGCAGTATTCCTAGTCACAAAATATTAACAGATAACCATCATGAACTAAACCAATTAAAAGCTTCAAGATTGGCTCCTAGCCTCCGAGACCTCGAATTCTACTAAACTGGATAGTAGAATCATTCCCGAGCCCTTAGGTGTAAGTCCCCACAACTCACAACCTTCTTTGGCCAATTTCCCCAACTACTGTTGTGGCGCACCCCTGAAGGGCCACGGCATGCCTCAAGTCAAAGAGTCCCCCAAGCCATTTCCATGAACACGCGCTGCGACACATCCTACCCAGCGCCTCTGAGTTCATGTGGGCCGCAGTGCTCCATGAATAGCGTTGCGACGCAACCCCGTGAACCCAAGAATTTCAATGATTCTAGCTATTTTCTCCGATCCAAAACCCCTAAAATTAGTCCCCAAACCTCAACCAAACCCATAATTGAGTTCTAAACTCATAACAGCACATCATAGGCATCATATTAACATAAAAAAACTAAACCAAAACCTCATCACAACTCAAAATCAAAACCTTGAGTTTAAAACTCAAGAACACTACAACCAAGCCAGAATTTCTCTGACTCAAGGCCACACCTTAATCCAATTCTAGCTCCAAGCTCCTTCAATCTCTCTCAAAATTTAAAACTCCACCAAGTGCCCAAGGGAGAAAGAGAGTAACGAGGGAGAGAGAGAAAGCTGGGTGTTTTTGTTTTATTTCTGATTTTCTCAAGGCTTTAGGTGACTAAGGTAATCCAAGGCAAGGGAAAATACCAAAATACCCTAGCCTTTACCTTGGTTCTCTAATGCCCTCATGGGCAAAATGGTCATTTGTCACCATTTCCCACTAATCCTCAATTAACACCAATATTCCACAATTAATTCCAATATCCCCAAATGATACCAAATAATTCCCATTACCCGATAACTCCTGGTAATGTACTAAATTATCAAAATACCCCTAAGCTCACCCCAAGCCGGGTATTAGACCATGTTGTGACTAAACCAGCAACTTGCTCACTAAGATCGTCTCATGTCGAGTAACCCAAAAATATCTACATAATAATGTGGTGTAAATCACAAACACATCATTTACAAATATACCCTCAACAGTTTAAATTTACGAATATACCCTTCTAATAAGCAACGAACCCACATGCATGCTTAATACACCTAAACATGTAAGTATAGTCATATCATAATATAACCCATAAAATCCACATATATAATCACAATTAAATCATATTAACACATAAACATCCAATTATCCTCTCCTTGGCACAGTAATCAATGCACTAAGCCTTATTAGAGAATTTGGGACGTTACAACTATCCCCTCCTTATAGAAATTTTGTCCTAAAAATTTACCTAAACAGTTCAGGATATTGATCTCGCATGCTGATTCTAATTCCTAAGTCACCTCCTCGACCTTGCTGTTCCTCCATAACACTTTAACCAAGGGTATAGTCTTGTTCCTCAAGACTTTATCCTTTCTATCTAAGATCTGTACTGGACGCTCCTCATAGGATAAGTTTGTTTGTAGCTCTAGATCCACATAACACAATACATGAGTTGCATCGGATACATATTTCTGGAGCATCTATATATGAAACACATTGTGAACTCCTGACAATGTCAGAGGTAAAGCCAACATTTAGGCTACCTGACCAATCCTCTCCAGAATCTCAAACGATCCTACAAATCTAGGGCTCAACTCACCCTTCTTCCAAAACCTTTTCACCCCTTTCAGTAGCAAAACTCTAAGGAATACATAGTCTCCCACTTTGAACTCCACGTCTCTATGCTTCGAATTTGAATAACTTTTCTGTCTACTCTGTGACGCGAGCATTCAAGTTCTAATCTTTTCTATGGCCTCATTGGTCCTCTGAACTGCTTCAGGGCCCAAGGAGTTTCACCCATCTTGTCCCAGTGAATGGGCAACCTACACTTCCTACCATACACATCTTGTAAGGAGCCACCCCAATGGTCAACTAATAGATGTTATTTTAGGAAAATTCTATCAAATGAAAATTTTACTCCAGGACCCTTCAAAGTCCAAAACGCATGCCTGAGGCATATCTTCCAGTATCTGAATCTTCTTCTCTGACTGACCATCTGTCTGAGGATGGTAAGCTATATTGAATTTCAATTGGGTCCCTATAGCCTTTTGCAGACTTCCCCGAAACTTGGAAGTGAAGATGGGGTCCCGATCTGACACGATAGACCTAGGAGCCCCGTGGAGGCATACTATCTCTTTCACATAAAGATCAACATATTGATCCACTGTATAGTTCATCCTTACTGGCAAGAAGTGGGTTGATTTGGTATACTGATACACAATCACCCACACTGAATCATGATGACCCACAGTCCTGGGCAACCCAACCACAAAGTCCATAGTGACGTTCTCCCATTTCCATTCAGGAATACCCAAAGGTTGTAGTAACCCTGCTGGTCTCTGGGGTTCAGCCTTGACTTGCTGACATGTCAAGCACTTAGCCACATATTCAGTCACATCTTTCCTCATCCCAGGCCACCAATATAAGATTTTTAGATCCTGGTACATCTTCGTGGTGCCCAGATGCAGAGAATACGGTGTAGTGTGAGATCCATCTAGAATCTCTCGTCTGACAGCACGGTCCATCGGAACACGAGTCTGCTCCTTGTACCTCAGCAAATCCATCTCTGAAATAGTACAGTCCTTAGCCACTCCAGCTAGGACGTCCCCTTTGTGCCTCATCAACTGAGGATCATTCAACTAACCCTCCTTTATCCTCTCCAAAAGAGTGGACTACAAGGTGATGTTAGCTAACTGACCCACCACCAACTCTATCCCTACTCTAGTCATGTCTTCTGCCAACTCCTTCGAGATCTACTTCAAACTGAATAACTTTCCCAGGCCTCTCCGGCTCAAGGTATCTGCCACCATGTTGGCTTTCCCTGGGTGGTACATAATCTCATAATCATAATCTTTCAGCAACTCCAACCAACACCTATGTCTCATGTTTAGATCCTTTTGGGTAAAGAAATACTTTAAGATCTTGTGGTCAGTGTATATCTCACACCTCTCCCCATAAAGGAAATGCTGTCATACCTTCAATGCAAAGACCACTGCTGCTAACTCCAAATCATGCATAGGGTACCGTTGTTCATATTCTTTCAACTACCATGATACATACACGATTACCTTCCCTGTCTGCATAAGAAAACAACCCAACCCCTACCTTGAAGCATCACGGTAAACCACAAACTTCTCCTGATCTGATGGAAGACTCAATACTGGAGCTGTAATCAATCGTCACTTCAACTCCTAGAAGTTATTCTCACATCTGTCTGACCATACAAACTTATGATTCTTGTATGTCAACTTTGTCAGTGGTGTAGCAATCCTTGAGAACCCTTCTACAAAGCGTCGGTAGTATCCTGCCAATCCAAGGAAACTCCTGATCTTTGAGGCACTTCTGGGCCTTGGCCAATCTCTCACTGCCTCAATCTTAGCTGGATCAACTTTAATTCCATCTCTGCTAACAATGTGACCGAGGAAGGTCACATGAGGTAACCAGAACTCACACTTCTTGAACTTGGCATACAACGTGTGCTCCCTCAACCTCTAAAGTACCAATCGGAGATGTTGCTTGTGTTCTGCCTCTGTCTGAGAATAGACTAGGATATCATCGATGAAGACAATCACAAACTTGTCAAGATAGTCCTTGAACACCTTGTTCATCAGAATAATAAAAGTTGTCGGGGCATTGGTCAGTCCAAATGACATGACTAAACACTCATAATGTCCATATCTTGTGCGAAGGTAGTCTTCAGAATGTCCTCATCTTTGATCCTCAGCTGGTGATAACCAGATCGAAGATCAATCTTTGAGAATACTGTCCTACACTACAACTGGCCAAACAGGTCATCAATCCTTGGCAGCGGGTACTTGTTCTTGATAGTCAGCTTGTTCAACTCCCTGTAATCGATACACATCCTCAATGTCCCATCTTTCTTCTTAACAAACAATTGCCCCATGGTGAGAAATTAGGTCTAATGAATCCCATGTCCAGTAACTCTTGTAATTGTACCTTCAACTCTTCCGGAGCCATTCTGTATGGTGCTCTGGATACTGGTTCTATCCCCGGTGCCACATCTATAACAAACTCAATCTCTCGTTGTGGCGGTAACCTCGGTAGGTCCTCTGGGAATACATCCAAAAACTCATAGACTAATCTAGTATATGCTATCCCAACTGGCACATCCCTGCTGGTATCCACTACGCTTGTTAGCACGTCCCAACTGGCACATCCATGCGGGCAATCCCTCTAAAAATGTCCCATTATCCCGCAAAGGAAGCATACCTTAGCACGACATTCTCCTACATGGTGTCTCATGCACCTAGCGCATACTGGATAACTCCTCTAGGCCTCGTTGCCACCCTAGCGGCCACCCTGAGTACCCCGACCCCTCCTGTCAGGAGCATGAGTAGTAGAAGTGTCAGGGGTCTTCCTCTTCTAGTCACTAGGGCCTCCACCCCTATCAGAGCCATTAGATGGAGGTACCATCCTCCTGGCATCATGTTTCGCGGCGCTTTTGCGCCAAATCCTATCCTCTACGACCTCAATAGTAAGGGCCTTCTCAACTACCTGGGTATATGTAGTAACTCCATGCATTGAGGTGATCCTAACATCTTATGCTATAATGGGGTTTAACTCCCCAACTGTAGCGTCCCAAATTTGCTAATTAGGCTTAGGGCCTTGATTATCATGCCTGGAGGGCAATAATTGATTTAATTATGTTAATAAATGAATTTGATGATTATGTGATTAGAAATGCATGTTTAGGTGAATTAAATATGCATGTGGGCCTCATTTGACTATTATGGGAATAATTGTAATTTTTAGCCCATTGAGGGCATAAATGCAATATTTGTGTATATTGTGATCGATACCACGAGTGAGTGGTGATATATTTGTGGTGCACGATCCAAGACAGTCTTAGGGAGCAGTTTAGGTAGAAATTTACAACGGGGTCAAATACCCGGCTCAGGAGGAGCCTAGGGGTATTTTGGGAATGTAATACGTGTTCGGGATTTATCGAGTAATGGGTAGCAGTTTAGTAATGGTTTGGACATGTCGGGATTAAATGCAGATTTATGGGAACACTCGAGGAGTTAGCGGGATATGGCTAATGATGAAATTACCATTGGTGGCACTTGAGGGTTAAGGATAGGCTTAGGGGTATTTTAGACTTTTTTTGGCTAAGGGATAGACTTATGTCTAGGCAGCTAGGATTCTAGGAGGGATTAGAACAAACAGAAGGAAGACTCTCTCTCTCTCTCTCTCTCTCTCTCTCTCTCTCTCTCTCTCTCTCTCTCTCTCTCTCTCTCTCTCTCTCTCTCTCTCTCTCATGGTGTTTGAGAATTTTGGAGGAAATCTTGTGGATTTGAAGCTGAAGCTTTAGGAAATCTGAAGTTAGTGGCAGTTGAAGTTTCCACAGGTCAAAGCTAACATTAAGGTAAGGATTTAAGCAAGTTTTCTGTCTAACTTTCTCTATTTTTTTTTTTTTTTGGAGTTTTGGGAGTTGGAACTTAGGTGATTGAATTTAGGTGTTTATGAGACTTTCTGTTGTATTTCTGGATTGTTAAAACTAGTTGTGTTGTTTGGATATGATTCCTAGGTAAAACTTTAGGATTAGGGCTCGGATTTGGTGAGTTTCAGGGAAGTTAGCTCATAAAATTGTATGGGATTTATGGGTTTTCAAGATTGCGTCACGGCGCTGTTCATCAGGCGCCGTGGCCCACTTGAGTTTATAGGCCAGGGGACTTTGAAAAAAATTGTCCAGGCATCGCGGCACAAGGTTTGGGCGCCGCGGCCCGTGTCTCTCAGTAGAGAGGAATTTTGCCTCTGACTTGGGGCGCACCACGGCCCTTAAGGGGGGCTGGGCCGCAGCCCAAATGCAGAATTTTGGCTGTTTGAATTTTTTTAGCTTAGAAACTCAAACGTTAAGGCTCGGGAAGGTTTCTACCACCCAATTTGGTAGAATCCAAGGTCCCGGAGGCTAGATTTATGTCTCGAGGCTATTTATTGGATTAGAATTTGATGAATGGCTATTATAAATATGTTGTGACTAGGTTTTCAACAAGGCTTGTGTTAGAGGACTATGCTCGGGATTGCGGTGCTCATATAGCTTGGGACATAGGTAAGAAAATTGTTGTACCCGTAGAGCAGGGCGTGGCCCTATTGCTTGTATTGCAGGGCATGGCCCTATTGATTGAATCACAGGGCGTAGCCCTATTGTTTATGTTTAGTATATGTTTAAATATCTGTTGATATTATGCTATGTAGTGCATATTTGTGAATGAACGATGAATGTTGGGAACGGCGAAGGCCAAAAATGGCAGGAAGCCGAGTACGACAAGGGGCCGGGAACAGCATTGAGCACGCGGAGTGCTAAGCTGAGTACGGCAAGGGGCCAGGAACGGTGTTGAGCACGCGGAGTGCAGGCTGTTAGGGTGAGACCCTCCTAGGATGCTGGAGTCATCCTCTCGGTGAAGACCGAGAACCCAAGGCCTGGTAAAGTGCCTTGGACGGCATGGCCGCTATGTGTTTAGCTTGTTGGTTGCTTTGTTATATGATGCTAGTAGATATGCATATGTTAATTGTTTTGTGTTGAGTTTTCTTGCTGGGCTTTAACTCGCGGGTGCTCTATGATGCAGGTAAGGGCAAATGAAAGGTCGACCAACCATGAGTATGGAGAGCGTGGAGCGATGGGTACATGTTTGGCCTACTTGGCTGCCACGGCCAGGGTTATTTTTGGAAAAAATGTATTGGTATAGATTTATCGCCTAAGTCGACCGTAAATGTATTTTGAGATGTAAAGTATTTTCTAAACAATATTTTGGGATCCCAAATGTATAACTCTTTATGCTTTAATGAATAACCAAATATATTATATTCAATGTCTTTAAACAAATTTTGTCTCAGTTTAGTCACACTTTTGACCTAAAACCTCGATTAACGAGCTAATTCCATGTTTTAAACTCACTTAGTAACGGCTCTAAGGAAGTAGGGCATTACACGAACAAACCTGTCTCTCCTGACAGCATCGGTTGGCACCAAGTAGAAGCAAACTTGGCCAACTTGTCAAACTCAAGGGCATACTCAGTCACTGTTATGTTTCCTTGAACAATTCTGGTAAACTCATCTATCTTCGCAGTTTAAACTGCGTCGTTGTAATATTTCTCGTTAAATAAATCTCGAAACTCATACCAACTCAATGTAGCGACGTTCTAGGTCTGAGATAGAACCTCTCACCAGATACGGGCATCCTCCCAAAACATGTACGTGGCACAAGCCACCCTCTCATTACATACCACCCTCATAAAGTCCAAGATGGAGTTGGTCATACTCATCCATTGCTCAGCTCGCAGTCGGTCTGGCCCTCTCTCAAAGGTCGGAGGGTGTTGTTTCCTAAACCGCTCATAAAGAGGCTCCCATCTGTTCAATACTTCTGGCTGTCCCAGAACTTGCACCCCCACAGGTGGCAAAACTGGTTCAGTATTCCCTAATGGAACCTGATGCTGTCTCAGAAGCCTGATATCTTCCTCCTATCTCTGCAATCTGGTTTGCATTTCAGCAAACATCTGCTGTCAGTTCTTAGGAGCTGGCAGAGAGTTCTGACCCTTGCTATCATCTCTATCCCAAATTTCAGTGCCGACTAGTTTATTTGATCACCTTGGAGTCATAACTCTCCAATTATATCAGCAACCAACAACTCGGCTCATCAGGCAATGATAACAAATTCCACCACTACCCCACAGTTCACAACCGAGCCAATAATCAACACTCACAAACATCATACTAATTGACATTTTGCATGCATCAACAACGTTAACAAACATACATTCTCATATTCATCTAGCAGTCAAGGGCCAGGCCCTATCAGTATAGCTCAGGCTCCCTAATCAAGCATGCAGATAAGGCATATATATTTCATTTAAGAAATTATACACATAATCACATTATTAGTTACCAAACCTTGAGTCGAGCTTATCTTTAGCAGCGAGTGTACATGTCCAACCAATCTTTAGGAACTAATAAACCTTGGTAGCTCAGATACCAAGTTGTAACGCCCTGAATAATCAGGACCATTACATTGTGTGTAAAAAAAAGTGCTTAACTCAATAAGTGAGTTATTTGGACTTGAAAGTGTAATTAAGGTTAGACGACATTTTGGTGTTGTTTTTGGTCAAAAAGTTGAAAGGAAGGACACCCAAATTTGGTGGGATATTGCTAGGAAGGGGCGTGATGTTGCACAAATGGAATGGGCAGAATTCCTGACCCTATTCAATGCCAAGTACTACAACCGGACAATGATAGATTAGAAGGTGGTTGAGTTCGCCAACCTAGTCCAAGGGCCATCTAGCGTACAAGAGTACGTGCAAAAGTTTGACCAACTCTTAAGATTTGCTCTGGATCTGGTACACACTGAAGCCAACCAGGTACGCAAATTCATAAAGGGGTTGAAAAGAGAGATAGATCAGTTCGTGGATACCGGGAAGACCAGCCCGGATACTTATGATGAAGCTGTATAGAGAGCAATTCACAAAGAATTCTGGTTAGTACAAGAAAAGAAGGAGCCCTGAAGCACTAGAGAATGAGCATATGTTCCAAATGATCGAGGAAGCTACTCTAACAACCAGAGCGGATCTTCTGGGAGGTTTGCATTCAGAGGCGATCGAAGTATGGGGAAAACCAATACTCTAGGAAACTCTCAGTTTCCTAATGGTGGAAATAATAAATGAAGGATGGACCCACCAAGCCAAAGTTCAAACATCAACAAGCAGCCAAGGAGAGAAAACAATTATTGGTTGCAATGCAACAAATGCAATCGGAGCCACCTAGGCGAGTGCAACAACAACAACTGCTTCACTTGTGGAAAGTCGAGTCATTTCTCCAGGCACTGCCCAACTCATAGTCAGAAGAGAGGAAATGACCAACCAAAGCCAGCAGGAACTACCCCACGATTCTATGCACTCATCTAGGGTGATAAAGGAGCTGGGACTTCCGACATGGTGTCAGGTCAGCTTCCTATGGCTAATAACTCAGTATATGCATTGATGGACACAGGTGCATCCCATTCTTTTATTGATGCATCTTATGTTGATAAGATAGATAAGAAGCTTGAGCCTATGGAAAATGTATGTGGTGTATCCTTGCCTTCGGGGGAGGATATGATGGTACGGTCTTAGGTTAAAGTCGTACCATTATGGGTAGAAGGTCGGGAGTTGACTATGGATTTACTATTTTTAAGAGTGGCTCTATCAACACCATATCAAGGTAAGAGTTGATACAAGTGTAAAATTGTAATTTGGAAATTTGAGAAGAATTTTATCCTTCAGGCCAAATATACAATTACATGATAATTGAGGTTGAATAATTAATTTGGAATTAATTATTAAATTTTAAAATATATTTATTTATTTTAATATAGAATTTTCGATATATATATAACAATAAATAAATTAATTATTTTATTTGAGTTCGAGAAAATAAAAATGGTAAGTCAAAATATTTTTGATTTTTGATTTTTAAAAGATGATGATAATGATGATCATTAATTTGAATTTTGAATTTAAAATTTAAATTTGAATTATGGTTGTGATCTTTTCCTTAAAAATATGATAGCATATTTTGTGGGAATGATTTATTTAAATAAATAAAAGAAATAGAAAAAATGCAATATTCCATGAATGGGAATAGTGCTACACGCATGACACATCCTGGACTGTGCCATGCGTGTATATGATATTGATAAAGTATCAGTATTATTTTTATTTATTTAATAATTTGAAAATAGATTTTTTCAAATTTGGTAAGTTAGATATTACCTAAATCAATTCATATCATCATTATTATTGTATTATTATTATTATGAATAATAA
The DNA here is from genome assembly GCF_963169125.1 of Humulus lupulus. Lineage (NCBI taxonomy): Eukaryota > Viridiplantae > Streptophyta > Magnoliopsida > Rosales > Cannabaceae > Humulus > Humulus lupulus. Next base: position 183,746,624 of record NC_084799.1, on the reverse strand, counting down.
TGTAATATACAATCTATATATATTATGTGATAGAGGAAGAAGGTGGTGATTCATAAGAGTTTCAGAAAATTGTCGACAAGAAATTCTTCATCTTCTTCTCTTATTATTCCAACCTTTCTCAAGCCATAATCCAAGTACTCATGTGTTGAGATAAACTTGTGATTTCTAAATTACAAACCCTTTTTCACTATGTGTCCACCCACAACTTGAGGTGTAGAGAACACTCCGGAAGATCGTGGTATGAGTACTCAAAGCGGGAAAAGACTCAAAGACACTTGATAGGCTTCAAGAAGTAAATATTTTTGTCCTTGAATATTTGTATATGTGTGCATATAATATATAAGTGTGTGTATATATATATGTATGGACGTGTATATATATGTTGCATGATTAATGATATTGCATATTAATGGTTCCTGCATGTATTCTTGAACATATAAATTGTTTATATGAGAGGTAGAAATTTTGTTGTTGTTTACCAACTAGGCCCACCATGTCATTTCGCTGCGCACTTTGACTGTTTTTCCAATAATAACCACGTTCCATAACTGGGGCCGATGCCCTAATCTCAGTGCAGGAGTAGTTTTCTTACCTCAAGTCCTGAGCAAATTAACAAGGCGACCCTGAGAACGATTCCTTTCACCCGAGCCTTGTGGAAAACCCTAGTTACAACACATGAACGATATATTCATCAAGAACTAAATCTGATAAAGAGCTTCAAGACCAAGCTCTAGTCCTTGAGACTACAAATTCCACTAAATCAAGTAGCCGAATCATCCTCAAGCCCTCTAATTTGGTTTCCTAAAATCAAAATACCCTAATACTTTAGCGTCGCGGTGCCCCTGGTAGCGCCGCGGCTCCACAATAGTCCAAGAAGCCCCCCACCCCCTAAAAATATGCATTTTGAGCCACAGAGCCCCCTCTAAAGAGTCGCAGCACCACAACTAGCTGAGAGTCTCCATAAAAGGGCGTTGTACCCATTGGTTGGGCATAGGTCATGTAAATGATTGATAGGGTGATACGAAGTGATTATTGTCTATGAACTATGGTGTCTATTGATTGTGTTTAATTATATGTTTTTATGTCATAATGGTTTTCTTGTTGGGCCTTGACTCACGGGTGCTCTATGGTGCAGGTAAGGGCAAAAGGAAGGTCAACCAAACCATGAGTCAGAGGGATTTAGGGCGGCGCCAACATGTTCGGCCTGCTTGGCCACCACTGTCAAGTTATTTTGAGGGACTTAGGATATGAGTCCAATTTGGTCGCTTAGTTCGACTATTTTGTAAACTTTGTTTATAATTACAATGTAATTAACTCTTTTGGGATCTCTTGTAAATATTTAAAGTTTTAAATGGAAAATTTATATCTTTTGACCAAAATTTTATTACCCGAGCCTTTAATAAAATTTAATTGCACTTTTGAGTCCAAATGACTCGATTAAAGAGTTAAGTATTATTTTAAATACACAGTGTAATGATCCTAGATTAGTAGGGCATTACACCCGCTCTCCGCTAGCAAAAAACGTGACAACCCATGAAAGAAAATTCATAAAAATATGCAAAGTACCTCGCCCATCATCCCCGGAAGTTGGTGAGGAGGCTCGGGAACTCAGTGGCTCGATCGAGAAGCGGAGCCTTTGGATGGTGGAATCACCCCTTTTGACGATGTGGGAATACAAGACAGTTGGGTCCCGAGAGCCCAGCAGGACGAGGAGCTCCAAGCCAGTTTTTGGTTAGCAATACTTAATCAAGAAAACAACCCAAATAGTAGGACCGTCACTATCTAGGCCCACTATCAAGGGTCCTAGCTAGTTGGCAATGGGGTCCTATGGCCCTCACCCATCGTCGCCTAGCACCTCGAGAGGCCCTCGCCCATCGTCACCTAGTGCCCTGAGAGGCACTCGCCCATCCTCGCTAATGGCAACTCGCAACGCTCGTCCACCACCACCTGGTGACTCATGGCCCTCGCCCATTGCCCCTTGCGTGACCTCGTTGCCAGCTGTTCATCCCGGTTGGCTAGCATGATGTCGAATTGGCCAAGCAGTGTTGCTGCCTGTCGCATCCCTAGCCAAAGAAGGCTCTTTGATCACCGACCTAGCTCAGCAATAGCTCTCAGCTGCCACCATCGCCGACCACCATACAAGCCTATCGTCGGTCGGGCCCATGACTGAATCCAAGTCCCAAAAGCGCCTTAAACCATCCCACGGTGGATCTAGGCAACCCAAAGTGAAATTTCACCATGTTCTATCCTAAATATACTAGCCCAAGCAATTTCTACTAGTAATTTCATGGATCAAGATAGAAATAGAGAAATAATCCACGAACATTCAAGAGCAAAATCATTCAACAAGAATCAAGTAAATTTCTCACAATGTGCGAAATCGATGGGCAAGAAAGCTTACCAAGACGAAGGAGAAGCTTGTAAAAGTGGACCCAAGAGTGAGAGGCACAAGCTTGACGAAGGATGTGAACCCAAGGGGCGACGGGCTTGTGGCGCGAGGGAGAGAAGCGAGAGCCTGAGGAAATTCCCAATGTGGTGGGTGAATTTCCAACTTTATAGTCCCCTTCAGCGTGTGCTTGGAGGTTAATCCCAATAACTCTAATGATCGAGGTGCTCCACGAAAGGAAGAAAAAGGAAGAGAAAGTGATCTTGCTTCTCTTGAGCCAAAGAGTGAAGTGAATGAGGATCCAAGGCCCTCGTCACCACCTTATAGAAAGGGAGCGCCTAGGTGTCTCCCTTCCACCGCTAGTGGATGGACTCCTAAGGTGGTAGTGGATGGACTCCTAAGGTGGGACCCACCAGCGCGTGACAGAAAAGGAAATGCTTGATGTTCAAGATGACTCCTAAAAATGGAAAAAACCGTCAATGACACTAAAAATAAGGCAATGTATAGGCTTCCATGACAGTCACGCAAGCCCTAGTCGTCGGTCCTCATTGGGCACCTCGACGATGGCGACCATGCCTAACTTCAATGGAAAGGCATGGGATAACATACTCTCTGACTCCGGGTCAGACCACGTGGGTACGAGCTAAGCAACCGTCCCATCACCAGTCACAGACATTGAAGCACTAATTGACCACCAAACTTCGCACAGTTACGGCGGTACGGACCTACAGTGATCAGGAATCCGCTTCCTATAAATATGGGGTGTACATGCACCACCAAAAGAGACCATCTGCTCAAGAAATCTAGCATATAAATTCTACGTCTAACACTACACCACCCATGAAATCCCTCTCAAAGAACATGATTAGAATCTGGGTACGAGTTAGAAAGCGAAGGTGGAGGGGAAGCCAATTCTCTCGATGAAGAGAAATCAGCGCCAAGAAAATTCAGGGCCAAAGCATGCTTGCTGTTGCGAAAACCAATCAGGTCCAAGCATGCAAAGCCAGCAGCTGATGCCCTGAGCGACTAAGGAATGGGGCAGGCGGCCACAAGAGGACAATAGCACCAGTGGGGAACGACTGGAGGTAGAGGCCTTATTTGGGCGACCACCGAACAAGAGGCTAGTGATTCAGGCAATAGACAGGTCCATCGCTGTTCATTGGTCAAACCTTGACTCCTGACCGAGGGAGTGCCTTGGGCCAACCACAAATGGGTTGCCCATCAAGGGAATTGGTGAGGGAGGAGATCACCTGACTCCACCAACCCACTGGAGCCTTTGATCACACCTAAAGTGCACGCCCTCCATCCCATCTATTCCCCTCCATAAGCAAAGAAGGATGGGGATGGAGTGGAAGCTGAGGTCCCAAAGATGAAGGTAAGATTTCTTAGTAGTATTTTGGAAGAGCTTCAACTTCTTCTCTTCCACTTGGCAACTCCCTCAACCAAAGGAGTCAAAGCCATACGAGCCTAGAGACAACGAAGTGACAGACTACATCAAGCGAATTGCCTCTCGCCTATGAAAGTCAGCCTCAAGCTTACATGGAGCCTGACAAGGGGGGAAAATGTTATACCCAAAATTTGGCAATATCACGTGGCGGCCTGCGAAGCGATAACATGTCAAGATAAAGTTGCAGGGCACAACAGTCGCCACCAGTCGCTGTGAGGAGTTTCCCTCACCACTCTCCCAGCACCTAAGAAGAGGTAGGACTCGCCAGAGTCGACCTACTTCTCCCATCGCGTAAAGCCAAATGTTCCCTGGATGGCTACACCAACACCAATCGTAAGAACAAAAGGGCCCTAGCCAATCTCCCTTTCTAGTCGCACAAGTCAGACTAACACACACCACAAGCACTAGCTAAGTCGCCATCAGCCATAGTTGGTCGCTCGAGGCCCTCACCTGTCGTCAGCCACGCTCGCCAATCACCGAGGGTGCTCGCCGCTTACTGGAGGCCTTAGCCACCCAAGCCTTCATATGCACTAGAGTGCACCTTCAACCTTTAAATGAACAGGACATGTTGGATTACCATTTTTTTTTTTTGAGATAGAAACATGCCTCTATCCAAGTGTACCGAAATTTAGCCTAATCAGGAAACAAGTTGCGACCTTCAGCTCTTCCCATCTCCACAACTATAAATATTGCAAAACAAAATGTAACTAGGATAAAAAAACAAGTCAGTAACTGTTCATTTTCAGAGAGAGCTTATACTCTCCATTACTGTAACTGCACCAAAAACAAGATCAAACTTAAGTACTTATTCTTGAGGGTTCAAAGTTCATCAAAAATAACACTGACTAAAGTGAACGTAGGTCATATTTTTTGGGCCAAACCAGTAAAAATCTTTGTCTCATTCATTTATTACTGTATTTATTTCTCTCTTCTTTGGCTCATTGTTCATCATTAAGTTCTGCTTTGAGATTTTACACACAAAACAACTCTTCATTTATTGCTTTGTGCAAGTTGACGAAAAAAATGAGTCAACAGTCAATACTTTCTCTTTGATTGAAACCCTTGGCCACCAATCTGGCTTTGACCTGACTTTTACTTCTCTTGGCAGTCCTTCCTTTTTCTTAAATATCCACTTGCATCCTATAAGCTTATGACCTTATGGCTTATCTACAACTGATAAGGTAGTGAATTCATTTATTCATGTATATCTTCAATCCATTTTTCACTTTCTTTACAACTGGTTGCTTCTTGATAAGTAGTTGCATCTGTATTTTCAACTTCTTTTGTTGACATAAGTGCAAATGTTGTACAACCTACTTATCTAAGTCGATATGGGAGTCTTATTTCTCTCTTGTCTCTATCTGTTACTAATTAGTAATGGTCTAGCTCATGTTGAGTGTTGCCATCTTCTTCAGTAGATTGTTCTTCTTGAGATGCTTCTTGATTCTCTATATGACCTGCTTTTATTTGCACTTGCATCATGTTTTCATCTTGTTTTCGACTTGTTTATGGATTACTAGATTGCTTCATTGCCATCCCATCTTCCTTAAACACCACTTCACGGCTGATAATTCACTTCTTGTGTCCATTTTCTAAACACTATAGCTTGTAACCCTTCACATCATCTAGATAGCCCAAAAACATGCATTTTAATGCCATTGGTTGTAGCTTATCCTGCCTTATGTGTGCATAGGACAGGCAACCAAACACCTTAGAATGATCATACTTTGGTGTCACTCCTGTCCACAATTCTTATGGAGTTTCAAAGTGAATAGTTGTAGAAGGTGATTTGTTTATAAGATAACAAGTTGTTTTGACAGCTTCACCCCAAAAATGTCTTTCTAATCATGCTCCTTTCAACATATATCTTACCCTTTCTAGAATGGTTTTGTTCATATTCTCGTCTAGCCCATTATGGTGTCCCTGGTACTATTACATGTCTAGCTATGCCTTCTTTTTAACAAAATGCATTAAACTCATTTGAGCAAAACTCTAATCCATTATATGTTCTCAACTTCTTGTTTCTCTTTCCTGTTTGATTTTTAATCAATTTTCTCCAATTTTCAAAAGTTTCAAATTCTTCATCTTTTGACTACAATAGAAATACCCACACTTTTTTTGGGTAATCATCTATGATATTCATAAAATAATTTGCACCGCCTAATGTAACGACCCAACTTAAAACTCATTAATTTACTAAATACTCCATATTTAAGTTGACATCTCCAGATTTAAAATAAAACATGTTTTACATGCACGATGTAAGTAAAAATACATGTTTTAGACACAACATAAAACCAAAGGTTAAGGACCTTTAAAACAATAATACATTAGTAACAACCCCTTGACCCCCAGGTCAACCAATCATGACATGCACACATCTGAACAAGCCTACTCCAACTCATCGCCTCATCAACTACGTTTATGCCTTTACCTGCAACACATAGTACCTGTGAGCTAACGCCTAGTAAGAAGAGCTATATAGGACACAATCCCCAAGCCCAACAATATGAGTTATAAAACACAAACATAGACATAAACTAATTCATATAATCACAACCTAAAACTTATAGTACTCCTAACTTATACCTTTACATACATTATAACGTTCAACAGTAATTCATATTGTATCGTATCATTCTCGTAGCATAACTTTACATACCATAGCATAACATAACATACAACAATCATAACATGTCACAAAACAATCATAACAGTATTACCGGTGTCGTTCCGGCCGTAAACTAGTGCTAATCTGGTTAAGTGTGCAACCGAGCACGAGAAACGTAAGCATGCATTTTATTATAACGTAAGCATGAAATTTATCGTAACGTAAACATGAATTTTCATAACGTAAGCATGTCACGCAAACATACAACATATTAACACATAACATGCATAACCTATAACATACCTCATAGCACAACCCATAACATAATTCCTAATATAACTCATAACACAATTCATATCATAGTTCATAGCATAATTCTTAGCAAAGTTCACAACATAATTCCTGACATAATTCATAACAAAATTCATAGCATACAAAGTTTACCACACTTAAGTACGTCGAGCGTACACCCTACGTGTAGGTGTCCACTCTTCTTACCTTAGGTCTAGCAGCGATGAAATCACCTCCCTTCAAGTGCCTTGCCAAGTCCTAAATCCAAAACATACAACATGTATCATTTAGAGACTCATAACTCAAATCAAAGGTCATGAACCAAACCTTACCCTTCCTAAGTCCCAATCAACCTTATATTGTCCTTAGAACAGTCCTAAAAATGTCTCCAACGAACCCCATATGAAACGGCTTCAAAACGGCCTAAATACAACAAAAAATGACCCTATCGCAGTCAAGCATTGTGGCCCTTTAATTTTCCCAAATTTTGGGCATTCTAGGCACTCTCTTTTTGTGCCGCGACGCTAATTCAAAAATCAGACGCCGACCAAACTTTGAAATGTCATAACTCCTACAATATAAATCTAATTTTGATTATTCGTTTTGGGTTTTTCTCGTCTCAAATCCCTCTATATCATCATATAAGTTTTAAAGATAAATAAATACCAAAAATTCATGAGATCCTCCTAACTCCATAACCCTAACAAATCTCATGAATATAACTTCTTCTTCCCCAAGCTATGAACATATATAACAAAACTACACCTTGTATCATCATTAATTCATCCCTAACATGTTTCTATTCATTATAGATTGATAACTTAGTCTTTAACATGTATATAAACCAATCAACCCAACCTATCATGCTTTTTAATCAAAACCACCATTAACATAACCCAAACCTTTAAGAACAATCAAAGAAACTTAAAAGTGTGAAAAGTTCTTACCAAGATCATGTGGAGCAACCTAAGCCACAAAAATCTCCTCAAAAAGCATCCTAATTGAGCCCGCACACGAGTGCCTAGTGATCCATACGCATATGAAGAGACCCTCATCCTTCTTCTTCCTTAGATCTTGAAGCCTAGTCTAAAGAGAGAGAGAGAGAGAGAGTTCTCTCCTTTGATCATGTGAGTAGCCACCAAATTCAAATTGTGAGTCTAACTCTAACCCTAATCTCTCAGTTTCTATTTATAATGACTCATTATCGCCAAATTACCATCCTACCCTTGATCTAACCATTCTAACAATTTCACTAAACCTTTTTTATTAATTCTCCACTTAAACTATTAGTTTTCAGAATCCATAATTAATTTATTCCCCATAAGTTATATTTACTCAATTATGACCCCTATTTCAACAATTGTTGCAATAAGGCCCCTAACACTTGAAGGAAATCATGATTAATCACTTTGACACATATCTTGAGCACTTTCGGTATTTTCTAGCATAAAATATCTTACACTGATATAATATCACATATACATATTCATATAATCAAATAATACGTAATTTCACAAAATTATAAAAATACCCCTCAAGAGTATTAAATTACCAAATTTCCATCACAGGACAAAATTACCAATATACCCATGAAACAAAAAGACGGATATTACACCTAGTGTTTGAACTCAAGATGCACCCCACAAATCAAAATGTACATAGCTTAAGGGCTCTTTAGTTATGTGCATACAAATATTGAATTTGACCCTATAGCTTTAACCATAGATGCATTCTCCATAGAAACTAAGTTTTCCACTCAATTTTCCTTTTAACGGGCCTTATTTCTCAACTTCAACCAGTCTTATTTCACTAACATGCCCGAGTCTAAGATGCCATAGGTTTTTTTTTTAATCAATTTCAATGTTGTCCAACTGTTGCAGCCTTCCCAACTATTGTCATGATAACTTGAAAATGATTCCCATTCGTCAAGTCTCATCTCATCACCTCTAGTGATTTCTTTCCAACCTTGAGGGTACTGTATATCTTGATAACACACCCTCTTGTTGTTAATTCTCTTATTAATAACAAGTTTCTCTTGAGGTCTAGCACATATCTAACATTTTGTACCATTCTTTGTATCCCATTATGCATTTCTATAATCACTGATCCTATACTAGCTATCTTGCATGCCTTGTTGTCACCCAGAAGCACTGATCCTCCTTCCATTTCTTTGAAACTACCGAAAATTGTTTGTTTGGAGTCATGTGAAAGGAACATCCAGACTCTATATATCCATTTATCACCCGTTTTTTGACTTGAAACTACAAGAACATCTGCTGGATCATATCCATCTAAAGCCACACTTGCATTACCTTTTTCTTTGTTTTTGTCTATGTTCATCTTGGCCTTTAAGGCATAACACTCATCTCTTAAATGTCCCTCTTTCTTGCAGTAGTAGCATTGTTTTCCAACTCTTGATTTTGATCTTGACATTTGACCATGATAGTTGTCATTGTGATTATTCCCTTTGTAATTACTGTTGTTTTCCTTATAATTTCCATGCCTTGAATCTCTTCTCTTACATTCCTTGTGAAGATAGACCTTCACTGAGTTTCTTTTGAATTAAGTGCAGCCTTTACCTTTAACATTGTCAAATTGTCCTTCCCATAGAGAAATGTATCTACAAAATGTTCATATGATTTAGGAAATGAACTAAGCAGTAGAATACCTTGATCCTCATCATCAATCTTTAAAACTATATTTTTTAAGATCCAAGATAATCTTGTTGAATTCATCAAGATGTCTTCTGAGTTCCTTGGATTCATCCATTTAAGAGTGTATACTTCTTCTTCAGGTACAACTTGTTTACCAATGATTTCTTCATGTAAATTGACCCCAACTTATTCCACAACTCAATGGTTGTCTCCTCATGTGACACTTCTTGAAGCACTTCATCTCCCAAGCTCAACAAAATTGCACTATGAGCCTTGGTTTGAATTTTTTGTTGTTTATTCTTATAATCACAAAGCTACACCAATGGCTTGCTATCAATGTCTTTAACTACCCCTTGTTGAACCATCATATCTACCATTTTGATCCTGCAAAGGCCAAAATCATTGTCGCCCGTGAACTTGCCAACCTCAAACTTGGTTGTTGCCATTTTCTGGAATGTTTCTTGATTTTCCAAGACTGTTCTTCATCACAAATTAAATTTGGCTCTTGATGTTAGGATTGGTTAAATACATAGTGAAATTGGTCATGCACAAAGAGGTGCAAAACCATTACGATTTCATGAAAGTCAATATGAGTAGGTTGACTTTTGTTGTATGCATTTAAAAAATTACAATATATTCATTTTGTGTTATAACCATACGCCCAGTGCTTGATACTGATTGTTGTGAATACAACACCTCAACAAAAATAGATAAAACAAAATAAGAATCAATATGTTTCAAGATAAAATGATAGCACACAATGGCGAAAGAAAACAATTCATAAATATTAAACAAAGAATGCACAATCACTTACGTGGTTCAGTACTGTTTAGGTACCTACATCCACATCCAGAACAACCTCAAAGGCTAGAGCTTCTTATTCAATGTATAAGTTCAGTACAATAACCAATTATGTAACGCCCCACGTTTGTGGCACCTATGAATTGCTAAGAACGGGGCGGTGAGATGTGTGTGTGAATATTATTATGAATGATAATATATGATTGAGAAACAAAAATCATGTTGCTAGTGTTAGCCAAAACTCGATATGTGTGGTTTGGTGACAAACCGAACATTTCGGTCTAAGACCAAAATGGAAAACCTAGTTAAGTAAATTATTGGATAATCGGTATTTGAGAAGCATAACTATGGCACAATAATATTGGGAATTAAATTAAGGTAAATTTTTTTTTATTTTGTGTGGAAAATCTCAAAAAGTGCACTTTTGTGAAAAAAAAATGCACATTTCTAGCAAAAAAAAATGTGATTTTGGCTAATTAAATTATTTAAGTTGTGTATATAGGAGTGTGACCACTTAAATTCAATAGCAAGGCCTTTTTAATTTAATTAGTCTAAATTGAAATCTAAATTAGGGAATTGAGAGAAAAATTACCATGTAGTAACTTTTTGGAAAGAAAAAAAAACACTATTTACTTAAGATTTACTAGACTTATGTTAGATTAATTAAAAGACCAATCTAGCTTGAATTGTGTTTAATGGGAGGCGGAAACATTATAGTCAAATGGTCAATTTACTTTTACTTTTTATCACGTATAAATAGATAGAACGGTCTAGAGTCTTCATTATTAACAAATACAAAACTTAAGTCCTAAGTTTCTCTAAAAAAAATCTCTCAAAACAATTTCCTTGTGATCGACTGCCTTAAGGGCTATTCTCTTTAAGAATTTTCTTATCAAGACTCTCATATTTCATCCACCTTGAACTCAATCTTAAGTGTTGGGGTATTATTTTGGATCTAAGGAGGTCACACGCAAAGTTGTTTCCACAAAGGTAAACACTAGACTAACTTTGTTTAAGTTTTGTTCTTAGATTAGTTATGCACTTGGCCGAGTTCACATAGTTATGTAATCTGACTTGTGAGCTTTTGGGGAGTCTATATGTATAGATTAAACGCTGGTGAGGGATTCAAATTTCTAGGGAGTGCAAAAATTCAATCCAAAGACTACAAGAAGTATGGTCACCTCCTATGTGTTCCTTTGATGAGTTTTTTTGAGTTCTTGTTCAATCTTCCATGTCTTTATTGTTAGTTGTGCTTTAATTAATCATTGAAACTTTGTTTATGTTAAATTAATGGTTTATTATATATGTATAATGATTTATATGTTTGTTATTGATGGAATCCAACATTCCATATGTGAAAATCCTGATTTTGTAAGAAAATGATTAGGACCTGACTTCTAGTGGGTCAAACAAATTATGGGTCAACATGGTTATGGATTTTCTTAGTTTCATGTTGATCTTTAGGATATGTAGATGCTCATAATATATAAAAATGTGCAAAAAGATTTTGAATTGACCAAGATATAGATTTTGCAAAATTGGTGTGCAGCCTGAGATTTTGCTTTTCAAATATTAAATAAATGGCCGATTCTGGACAATTATTTCGTGGGAAAATCATTAAATTTTTGGCTAATTTTTTGAGAGAACATTTTTTTTAATACTTAAGAATCAATTGGTAAAATTTCAAAGGAAAATTTTAAAACGGTTGGGAGTTATGAATTTCCAAAGTTTGATCAAAATTTCTAGGAATTTACCATAGTTTATGGACTGCCAACTTTGAAAATATTTTTTCCAGGTAAAAATGGCTCAAATGATTTGATTTTTGGTGTGAGTATTATTTACATAGCCTATTATGGGCCTAAGAAAGTTTGGACCTAATTAATAAACCAAATAGATTTTTTAAAATGTCAAAGTTTGCTAAAAAGTTTGACATATTTCTAGACAGCCTTAAAGTGAAATTTTTGAAGATAAATGTCACTAAGTAAAAATGATTATTTTTGTGTGCAGTTTTACAAGGAACTTTTTGGTGTAGCCAGGTTTAATTCATTGAGGTTTGAGAATTTTTGGAGGTATAGTTTTCAAATTATAATTTTCAAACTAATCTACTCATAACTTAGAAATTTTAAAGTTTATACTTAGGAAAAAAGATTAGGGTTTTTCTAAGTATTTAACTGAGAAAGTAATAAATTTGTAATGGTAATTGCAAAACTTACTTTAGCACACTACATGATTATTAAGATTAGTTAGATATTAAAGGGGTAATACTTTATTAATTAAATGGCTTTATTTAAGAAAATTTTAAAAGGGTCAAATACCCTAACTTTTTAAAGAAAAGAATAAACTATCTTTCCACAATAAAAATTAAGTTTCAACTTAGATAAATTGAACCTAATTTCAATAATTCTTTTAAATTATTTCTTAACTAATTATTTCAACTTAAATTATCAAGTTTTGTGATTGATGTGTTTTTACTTGAAATGTGGGATTTTTGGTAAAAAATCAAAGATAGAGTAAGGTTTGGGTAAAGCTTTAAGCTTCCAAATGATATTTTCCCGGCTATGCTCGAAAATATATGAAGGCGGCTGTTAGCTACATCAGCACTCAAATTCCTTCATCGTTATTGACCTGGCTTCGAAGATCAACCCTTGGCACATTTAGGTTTTGATCTTCAGCCATCCTGGTCCTCAGGACCCAACACAATATTATTCTTATATATTTCCTTTATTATAAAAGATGCAAGAGTACTTGATAAGAAATTTGGCAGGGTACTAATATTTAATGACTAGACTTGAGACATAGGTTTTCCCAAAAAATTTGAAATGTCATTATGATTTAAAACTTGTGAGGATGAGAATATTCTTGGTTGATATTTTGTTATGACCTTAAATCCCAAGTAGATTGTGATCTACTATAATGCCATAATTAATCCGAGTACACTGTATACAGTGTTGGCTAGCAAAGTGGGACTAAGGGAGGTTTTTGGTATGCAACTAAGGACAGTTGGTAAGTCAGTTTATGATTTACGTGTCTGCAACATGAGTTAACGAGTGTATTGCTTGCTAGAAGTATGGCTTACACGCTAGTTAGAGAGATGGCTCATTTGGAGACAATATCTAGGGGGTGCTTACGCTCCACATGAGATGTTGTATATTGGTGGTCCGAGTTATGCCTGAGACCTTGAGGTAACTAGCCAGGTAACCTAAGAGTCTGAATGATCCTAGGGGTGCTTACGCTTCACATAAGAATCGACCTTGAGGTGAGTAGCCAGGTAACCTAGGAGTCCGAATGATCGTAGGGGTGCTTATGCTCCACATGAGAATTAATCGGGAGATAAGCAGCCAGGTCACCTAGGAGTCGACATGATCCTAGGGGTTCTTATGTTCCATTATAATATGTTATCTTTATATGGTGTGTGACGGTGAGAATTGTCTAGGTGATAAGCAGACCAGGTAACCTAGAATTTTGAACAATCCTAGGGGTGCTTATGCTCCACTTGGCCAGGAGGTAAGTATGCCAAGTAAACCTAGAGGTCCCCATGAGCCAGTGTGGATCCACCAACCTCGGTTCTTTGTTTGAAATTAGTATAAATGCCCTTGGTAACTGATGGTTACACTCGAGAGGGGTTTCTAAACTAGATATCAGTATTGAGACTTGAGTCTCCATTGCAAATTGAGCTGAGATGCTCAGGGATACTTGGGAACTCCTGAATTGCCTTTGAGGGTTAATTTTATTATTAGTTATTGCTACCATTATGCTTCTGTCCTGGTTTGAACATTTTTTGTAAGATTTTATGCTTTGCAGTTTCTGCCTAAGGTATTACGATATCGCCAAGACGCTTATGCGTTCTTGAATTTTTTTTATTAGAGCCTAGATTTATCTGCAACCCTAAGTGTGGTAAACTATGAATTTTGAAGACAATGACTAGGTCATTGTACATGTTTTGTGTTTCTACTCTATGTTGTTAAATTGACTTACTAAGTGTTTTCGCTTACCTAGTTGCTCATGTTGTAGGTAAGGGCAAGGAAAATGTGATGTAGTGAGAGCCGGAGTTTGCCTGTGAAAGTGCTCATGTGGCCCGACCTTTGGGAAGTCTGCACTTTCAAATTGAGTCTTTTGACTTTGCTTAAACTATGTTGGGTTTGTCATAATACCTTTAATGCTTTTGTGTAAATGTTTTTAGTGTGTGCACTCATTACAATAAAAGTTTTTTTATCCACATTTTTTAGACCTTTTTAAATGCTATGAAATGGTTTAACTCTGCAAAAGGAGTATATGTATTTTTGGGTCATTACAAAGTGATATCAGAGCTCGAGTTGAGCCGGTTCTGAAGACAAACTCACATGTACATTCTACATAGTAGATGGGCACTCACTGTAAGTACTACCTTAGATTTTGTTTCTCATTTGGTTGTTTCTTCGTTTCTCATCTAATTTCTATATATTGTAGGTTGAGATGGCAAAGCAACCTGAAGTGATAGATTTACCTATAGTTTACACCTTTAAGCAGCATATGGGTTTTATTAATAGATTCCATATGAGGAGGCCACATTTCTTTGCGGGGGCTGATCGAGACAATTAGGTGTATGGGCCTAGACCCATCGTATTCCTGCCCAATTTTGGGGGCTGATACATGCCATATTCCTGCCCAATTTTGGGTAAGGTTCGCTAGTCGATATCTTTGAGGTGATGCTTATGTATGGTTTCATCATCAATATCCCAACCCTGATATTGCCACATGGTTGGATTTCCGTATCTCCATAGAGTTTGCGTTTGGGCAACATAATAGAAGATCACGATGGTTTAGAGAGTATCAAGGGATGCTAGTGGAGCGCCACCGTCAGCGGGTCAAGGAGGCAGTAGCCCAGGAAGGAGCGGCAAAGGATGCAGCTACAGTAATCACCTTAGATGGAGAGGTTGTCGAAGGAGATCCCCAGTAGAGCTCAGATGAGGGTGAGGAGGATGACTCCGACGTCGTGATCCTAGTCTGAACGTATAGATAGACTGGGTAGATATATATTTTTAGGGATAGTAACTATATGTATAGTTGTATAAGTTGTATAGTATTTGTTAAACTTATAGGTTAGAGCTAAGTTTTGTAAATCTGTTAGGATAACTAAGCTCAACTAACCAACACCCAGGGCTAATTTTGTAAATCTATAGGATGACCGAGCCTAACTTTGGAACCTTGTACAGAGTTATATATGTATGATGTAATTTTCACACGTGTTTTGTTTATTGATTTCCGGTGTTGTGTGTATATTTTTTTGGTGTACTTAATTCTATATATAAGTAATTGTTGTATTGTTACTAATCTCCCGATATTACCTCACTAAAGGAGAGTCTACGTACGAAAAATTATGGAGCCTAAGACAAGAGCACAATGAGCCCATCCTACTCTGGATGAGCAAGTCCAAGACTTGCAAAGAGCTCTGCATGAGCAAAGAACCTTGCGGGAACAAGATAGGAGACGATAGGCCGAAGTTGAAGCCCGTCAGACTGATATGTTCCATTCTTTACTGCAACGACTGCCAACAACACCAGTGGATGTTCAAAATAATCCAGTACTACCTACAGTAGAGGTACATAATCCTGAACCGCAGGTCAAGGCCGAGCCGATGGATGTGCCAACTGTGGTACATGTGGTAGTGCAATCAAAACCGCTTAAACATGTTTCAGAGAGGTTTGGAAAACAAAATCCACTAGTTTTCAAAGGGACTACAGACCCTATGGTGGCGAAGGAATTAATAAGTGCTCTGGAGCGAATCTTTGAGTTCATTGAGGTCATCGAATGAGAGAAGGTTGTGTGTGCAGTTTATATGTTGAGAAAAGATGCACATATTTGGTGGGACATTGCCAAGAAGAATCATGATGCAGCAAATATGGAATGGCTAGAGTTCTTGTTGTTATTCAACTCCAAATACTTCAATAGGACAGTGGTTGATTATAAGGTTGTTGAATTCTCTAACCTGAAGTAAGGAGCTATGAGTGTCTAGGAGTATGTCCGAAAATTTGATCAACTATCAAGGTTCGCACAAGACTTGGTCAACACAGAAGCCAATAAAGTAAGGAAGTTTTTGAAGGGCCTGCGAGCATATATTGTGCAATTTTTTGACACCGAGAGAACATGCCCGGAAACTTACGAAGAAGGAATGGAGAGGGAAATTTGTCAAGAGTCATGGGTTCCTCAAGAGAAGAAGGAACCCCAGAGGATTAAAGAAAGGAGGTTTGTTCCAACCAACCAAGGCTAGATTCAGACCAACTTGAATGGACCTAGGGGAAGATTCACTCCCCGATTCAATCAGTATTCTGGAAGAAGTAATGGACAAGGAGGTCCAAGGAATAATAATATCAATGGAGGCAACAAGAGGAAAGCAGGACCTCCCAAACGGGGATCAAACTCCAGTAAGCAACCTAAGCGCAAGTTTGAATATTGGCCCGGTTGTACTAAATGCAATCAACGTCATTTGGGCGATTGTGATGCCAAAGCCAGCTACACATGCGGTGGCTATAGACATTTTGCTAAAGATTGCTCGAGTTCAACTCTGAAGGGTAGAAATGGCCAATAAAAATAGATAGGTGATGCGCCTCGAGTCTTCACTCTCACACAAGGCGAAACAAGGGTTGAATCATCTGAAATGGTGGCAGGTCAGATTCCTATTGCCCAAACTTCAACATATGCATTGATGGACACTGGTCCATCACATTCCTTTATATATGCTTCCTTTGTTAAAAAGATCGATAGAATGCCTGAGCCTATGTCTGATATGTATGAAGTATCCTTGCCTTCGAGAGAGGATATCCTGGTGCGGTCATGGGTTAGAGTCGAACTAGTTTGGGTAGAAGGACGCGAACTAATAGTTGGCCTATTAGTATTGAACTTGCATGAATACGACATCATATTTGGCATGGATTGGTTGACCAGGTATTGAGCTATCATAAACTGCAAGTGCAAGAAGTTAGTGTTCAACCCAGCAAGCAAGCAGCCATTCGAGTTTAAGGGCACGTCCCGAGAAAAGAAATGGCCAATGTGCTGGTATTAAAAGTGTAAACCAGAGATACGTAGCAGAAATAGGGTTTTGAAAATTTTATTAATACCAGCCAGGATTATACATATATATATATTGAATCACATACAAATATATTAGAGATTACCTCTTGAAGCCTATCAAGTGTCCATGAATCTTTTTGTATAAATCAATGATCTTCCAATTCAAATTCTGAAATCTCACACCTTGATCTTCCAGACCAATCCTCAAACACACAAGGACGTGTATGGGCACGTAGGATTCAAAATGTTGATTTAGAACTTACTAGATGTACTCAGCACATGAGATCTAGAAAAGTTTAATTGAGATAAGGTGTATTGAATAGTTTTTCAGGTTTAGAAAAATTATTGCTTTCTTTTTAGAGAGAGAGTCTGATAGTCTATGAAAACCATTTCTTGAAAAGTATCGCTTCTTTTTAGATTTATAATGATAATTAACTAATTTAATTAATCTTTATTTTATTAAATAAAACAGATCAGTTATAACATATTTAATTATTTAATTTAAATCATATTTAAAAAAAGAATAATTAAATATATATAACTAAATAAACAAATTATTTGAAATTCAAAATTCAAATCCTAGGGCTAGGGAATCCCTGTGTGTGGCACCACACTCACTGTACAGTGAGTGTTGACCACACCATTAGGGTTATCTCTAATTTTCTCATTTGTTTATTTAATTAATATTTAAGACAATATATTTTCCCAAAATAAATATTAGTTAATTCAAAATTAACTTTATCTTAAAATATTTGTTTTAAATAAATAAATATCTTATTCTAAATAAGATAAATATGAATCCATCTTTATATTAATCCAAACATGGTTAATGTATATTTTAATCTATAATTTTTTAAAATATAAACTATATAGTTAAATAATTAATTAATTCATAATTAACCAATTGCCCATAATTATCACATAATTATTTCCTTGCCTGGAAAATTAATTCATTTGCAATTAAGTTCTTCTCTATACTAATCTTTCTTTTGACATCCTTACCCTTGACAGTGTAGGACAAATGTGATTTGAGGGTCATGGACCTATAATACGAAGCTCCAATAAACTAGATTATTAATTAAACTCTTTAATCCAATAATCTTATTTATGAATTCCATGATTACTCCACTATAAATATGGAATTGCACTCTAAGAATTTATAGAATTACATTTACAGAGTTTTCTCTTGTAGTAAATTGATATAATCAATAAATATAGTTTTGTCCTCCACTTATTGGTTCATTAATTAGAGCTAGTCAAGATTACCGTTTTATCCTTATAATTACCTCTTGATCCTTAAGTACCATTAATTCACTAGCGAATAATTAATCTATAATCATATTATAGATTTGAGCTCGATAACTATTCAGTTCCAGAATTAACCCTTAAGGGAACTAATATTCGATCTGTTAGGAAAGTATGGATTCCATCATTGTAAATCAATTTCCCAACCATTCATGATATTGAATCTCCAAAACAAAAGTCATTAGCCTCATTATACTAAGAAACCTTAATGAGTGAATCAAAAGATTCAATAAACACAAACAGCAGTTCATGAATACTCAGTGTTGACCGCCTTTTTTGTTGTCAACTTTTATAAGAAAGGTTAAAGAAATAACTATAAGAACCCAAATATTTTTATGTGGTTCAGGTTGTAAAAAAAAACCCTAGTCCACGAGTCTCTAGTATTAGGGAGATTGCAACCTTGTGATTGCAAGCTTTTACAGTGTCTTCTAGGCAGTGTTTAGATTGCTCTGAGTACAAATAGCTCTCTCTCTCTAGAAAAACCAACCCCTTACAATGAGATTCCCAGCCCTATTTATAGAGGATGGGGCCATTAATATTAATCATAAGTAATTACTACACATTCTTCCCATAAATGAGGGATTAGTCCACTTCAATGCATTAGGCTGCATTGAATAGAGACCACGACCCAAGCGAGATTTGTGGGGCCCACTGCAGAAAGGTAATCACTTTATGAGGTACATGCCCCTGAGGCTGTCAGGGCATGCTGTACATATTTCCGTGTTAGGCGGTGTAGTGGGAGTGCGAGTTGTCGAGTAGTACCATCGGTGACATTGTAGGCAGATCACCCAAAAAGCTTGTCAGGTCTTCCTCTGAGGCAGCTAATTCGCACGGGCTGACACCTGGCCTATTCCTAAGATTCGTAGGACTAGGTCCTCGGCTTGGAACATATCTGGGAGAAAGGAAAAGACGTGGACTACTGAGCATCCTTGGGAAATAACCTTAAAAAGACATTCATAGCTCTCGAGACATGGCCCAAGAAAGATGTTGATGCCTTCTCACTATCCGAGGAGGTTGACCTCCAACCGTTGGACCGACCCCCCAAGGACGTGTCTTTTGGGCGTTACCTCATAAAAAAGAGACACGTGTCCTTGGGTGAAAACATAGACAACACTCAGGATAGACTGATCAACAAATGATCATCTATTATGATAAGAATTAAATTTTTATGTCAAACAGCAAGTTTATAAAGATAATTAATTATCATCAATCTTGTCATATATAATCTCTGTTATATACAACACCTTTACTAAGATGTCTATCCACATCAGTCATCCAAATCTAGATCACTCGCATCCCGTATGCTTAGTAAACCGCACTAGAAACCATTCATTAAAGATTCCTTACTTTAATATGTTACTGACTATTTTATTCATTATATATGATCTCAACTCTCTCGTACTAATACAAGATCATATTCTCATGAATGAATAAGGAATTTTCTTGATATTATTATATAATTAATTCAAATATTAATTCTAACATTCAAATACAATATAATTATACTTTCATTTAAATCAATAAAATGTGTTTACATAATTTTAAAGCATTAATCCTAACACAATGATCTCAACACTAAAGGCGAGAAGGATGCTTGATGATGGATGCATTGGATACCTCGCAAATGTCATGGACAAAGAAATGGAGGTAAGATTGCAACCGATCAATGTACCAGTGGTATGCAAATTTTTGTTGGTATTCCCCAAAGATCTTCCAGGGATACCACCAGATCGAGAAGTGGTATTCGAAATAGAGCTACTTCCATGAACAACACCGATCTCAGAAGCACCATACTGGATGGCCCCAACAAAACTCATGGAGTTACAGGCACAGTTACAAGAGCTATTGGATAAAAAATTCATTAGACCAAGCTATTCTCCTTGGGGAGCACCGATCCTATTTGTGAAAAAGAAAGACATCTCCATGAGACTGTGCATTGATTACCGGGAGCTGAATAAGGTGACTATTAAAAATCAATATCCCTTACCCCAAATTAATGATTTATTCGATCAATTACAAGGTGCGTCGGTGTTCTCAATGATCAGTTTGCGATCAAGATATCATTACCTGAAGGTGAAAGAGTCAGACATACCAAAGACGACTTTTGGAACTCGCTACGACCATTATGAGTTCATGGTAATGTCCTTTGGACTCACTAATGCCCCTGCAACATTTATGGATTGGATGAATAGGGTAATCTATGAATACTTGGATAAGTTTGTTATCGTATTCATAGACGACATCCTTATATACTCAAAGAACAAAGATGAGCATGTGATGCACTTGGAACTAGTTTTGAAATGACTACGAGAAAAAAAAGTTGTATGAAAAGTTCTCGAAGTGTGAATTTTGGTTGGAAAAAGTGAGTTTTCTCAGACACATGGTGTCAGGAGAGGGAATTTCAGTAGTCCCAGCCAAGATCGAAGCCATGAATCAGTGGAAACCTCCCAAGAATGCACATGAAGTTCGAGGTTTACTAGGGTTAGCAGGTTATTACAGGCGATTTGTGGAAGGTTTTTCCATAATTTCCACACCAATGACTGCTCTTACCCATAATGATGTTAAATTTGAATGGACAGAAAAGTGCGAACAAAGCTTTTAATAGCTTAAGAATAGATTGACAGTTGCTCTAGTTTTGACTATCCCTAATGGTACGGAGGGATATGCCATTTATAGTGATGTGTCAGGGCAAGCATTGGGGGCAGTATTAATGTAGAATGGTAAATTCATAGCATATGCTTCCAGATAACTAACGAGTTACTAGAACAATTACCCAATGCATGATCTGGAGTTATCAGTAGTGGTGTTTTCACTAAAGAACTGGAGGCACTATTTATATGGAATCCACTGTGATATCTATACTGATCACAAGAGCCTTAAATATTTCTTCACTCAAAAGGAATTAAATATGAGGCAGCGTCGATGACCGAAATTATTCAATGATTACGACTGCAACATCCTATACCACCTTGGGAAGGCCAACAAGGTGGTAGTTGCCTTGAGTGGACAACCAATGCTTAACTTGTTATTAGTATGAGAAATACCACGGGAGATAAAATCTGATGTCTCTACTCTGGATTTAGAGATATTGATTGGTCAATTAGGGACGTGGTGCTATTAAAAATAGCCTCGCTAAAGGGAGTGATGTTGTAATGTCCTGGATAGCCAAGACCGTTACACCGTATGTTTTAAATAGTGTTTGTAGAGTTGAAGAACTTTACTTAACTAGTTAGATATTAGTATTATAGTAATTATAGTATTATCTTTATGACTGTGGATTTTTGGTTCAGACCGGGATTTATTTGGACACTCATAGTAGTACTTGTAGATTTTCTAAGTTTAACCTATAGTTTAAGAATATTAATTTTAACCTAAGGTTTGATTAATATGACTGATATTGAGGATAATATTTATTATACTATAAGGTTTAAATAAGAACCAATAGGATTTAAGCACATTTTATGTATGGGTGATTAAGGATTAAGTATTTTGAGGATTAAATTTAATAAGGGTAAAATTTGAATGCTCTAAGGTTAGTCAGCAGCTTTGAAAACGTTTGAGGGCTTAGTCAAGGCTGTTTACTCAATTTGAATTAAGCTAAAAATGTATAATTTCGTGTTTAAATAATCAGCGTATGCCGATATATCACAGCTATAGGGGGTGATATATCGCAGCACGTAGATACGGAAAACACGAAACGATGCACGTTTGCCTCGAGCATAATGGTCCAGGCGATATATCGCCTCCTTCAGCATATTTTGAATGTTTTCAAAATCATTTCCCATTCAAACCTTCAACCTCTTGATAAGTCCAGCACCTTTCTGAACGAGTCTTCAACCTCTGCTTAACGATAATTCAAATTATTTTCACTTAAAAAGCCATTATTTTTATTCAAGTTAAATGAGATCTTTTCATTCCTAAACTCTATAAATAGGACCTAGTACCCAGCCATTATTCATCTTTTGCTCTAAGTTCAGAGGCTGCAAGTTGCTATGTGAGTGTGAAAGTGTAAACACTTGGGTTGGGAATCATAAGCTTGATCATCATAAGCTTATCAAACACTTGGGGAAGTAAGGTTTTATAGTATTTCGGTTCGAGGTTTAGATTGGTCTTACAAGTCTTCAAGGTATTTCCACACCTTAGTTCATTGGTATTATTTTATTTTAAGTCCTCATAGTCTTCTACTCAGCCTTCTAACCTTAATCTTTATTTTGGTTAGGAAATCTAAGAACTTGCACATAAGTTTTTGGTAAGTATTTTCTCAATGGTTTAGTCCTTCCATTCCTTTCATTTCTCTTCTTCACTATACTCACTCTTTTTCAAATGGTTCTTAGGAGTGTCCAAAGTCCCAACTCTGTCCTCTTATCCCGGTAATTTTGGTAAGGAAAATATGATAGAATTCATATGTTATATGTTTTATATGTTATCTTATGTTTTTATGTTATGTTATGTATGTATGTAGGCTTGGGCATATGACCCATATGACTAACAAGCCCCAAATAGATTATGGGCATATGACCTGCTTAGCTAGTAGGACCCCACTAATCTAATGGGCATATGACTTGTTTAGTCTATGGGACCCCAAGTAATAATGGCCATTATAGTATGTGTATGATATAAGTGTTATGTTATGTTTTATGTTTCTTATGAAATTTATGTATATGAACTATGTGTTAGATTTTCCTTGCTGGGCATTAGGCTCATTCCTTTTTGTTTATATGTGCAGGAAAATAGTCTTAGTGGCGGGAAAGATTCTTGGAAGCTTGGAGAATGTGTACTGAGGCGGAATGGATTCAAGAGCCGAGCGTTACGATTCGAGGATGTAGTTTTGTTTTTATGGTTTTTACATGTATTTTTCCGCACTTGTTATGTAAGCCCTTTTTATTTTAAATTATGTTTTGTTTTGTTTTTAAAACAATGGGATCCCATATCCTAACCTAAATTTTATGTAAGTTTAACTCTTATTTTTACAAGTTTCTTAATAAAGTTATGGTATTTTCACTTGTAAGTTTTATTAAGGATTAGTATGTATAGTTATCGTTAATGGTCCAAAAGTCTAGAGTAGTTGGGTCATTACAGTTGGTATCAAAGCAACGGTTCCTTCGCATGAAGTTCTCCTTGACACACACACTCAAAAGCTCCGAATCTGACCGCCAAGTAAGTATTTAAGTTATAGTTATTTTGCTTATGTGTATAGCTAACAATTTTTAGTATTTATGTTTTCAGTTAAGTATGAACGGAGCTTTAACCTATTAGGATATTCGAGCCATTAAGGCTTTAAAAAGAATAAGGGAGCCAAGATACACCGTAGGAGCACTAGAAAGAATCACTCGAAGATTGCTCTTGTTCCACAAAGAGATAGGTCACCTTCAAGAGTCTAAGCAAATAATGATGAGATCAACGGAACAATATGTTTTAATAATTATATTATTTAAAGATTTCCATCCTGTAATAGTAGCCTTAGAAGAAATATGGGAAACCATGAATGATGAGGATGAATTACCAATAGCAATGCGATATTATTTCCTCTTAGTTAGGTTCACTGCAAAATTCGAATTTCAGTTCACAAATGAGCAAAAACATAGGATTCTCACAAACCTTCCTAGAGGACATTTTGATGCACATGACAATGATGATTATGAGGAGATAGATGACGATATGCTAGATGAAGGATCGGATGTAGAAGATCCCAATTTTTAGAATAGTAGTTTTCATTGTTTGTTTTATTTCTTTCTTAATTTTATGATTGTAATAAGTGAAAACTTTTTTTTCCAAATGAATAACATGTTATTTTATTATCATGTATGAGTTTGATTTTATTTTTGCAATCATAATAAATACTAAATAAAATAAATAATGACTAAGTTCAGTGAGGGTGGATACAAATCAATGAACCAAGTTTCCTTATTGAGAGTTAGGGGGCCATAGTAGTGGGAACGATTTTACTGATCCCAGCCCTCCCTCAATATGGTTAACTTTGGAACAAAGATAAGTTTCGAGCCTGAGAATTAAGTCATATAGGATGATTAGAAACAGACTTAGAAAATAAAGATGACTTGTTTTTCTAAGTATAGAAACCCACTCTAAATAATAAAGAAGACTTATAAAATTTTTCATAAGAAGTCATAATAAATAGGTCCGAGATATGTTTGTTCTAGAATAAGTTTTTGCCTTAGAGCCTATTAGGTAAAGTTCTAACATGTTTATTTCAACTGTTAGAACTCTGCTACGATGTCGCTCCAAAGATCTGCACGCACCAACGGAAACGCCTCCAACGCCGTCCCAGCGACCAATGAAGCCCCTCCAGTTCGCAGAAGGGGAGTGCGTGCTACTACCCGCCGCAATGCGCCGGCACCGCCAGCTGACAATTGATTTAATGGCTGGATTAGGGGGCCAGGAGGGCCATAATTGATTTATTATGCAATTAAATGATTATGTGCATGATTATGTGAATTATATTATTATATGATGATAAATGCATGCATGTGGGTCCACTTTTCATTGTAAGGGTATTTTGGAAATTTGGCCCGTTGAGGGCATATTTGTATATTTTCATGCATGGTGGGGATTTATGAATGGGGCCACATTATTATGTGGATATGTTCGAGCTATTCGGCATGAGACAATCTTAGAATGCAAGTTAACGGTTTTGTCGTAACGGGGTTATTTACTGAGCTCGGGGTGAGTCTCGGGGTAATTTGATGATTAGTACATTACCGCGAATTAAAGGGTAATAAGATTTGATTTATTAATTATTGGAAAATATTGGGAATAATAGGAATTGGAGTTCGTTAATTATAATTAACGGGATAGACGGGAAAGGAAGATTTTTCCCTTGGGGGTTGTTAAGGAAATAATTAGGCTTGGGGGTATTTTGGTCTTTTGACCAAGGGTTATATGCTTAAGTTAAAAGGCTGTAGAAGAAATAAGGCAGCAAAACAAAGTTCTTCTTCCTCTTCTCCCGATCATCTCTTTCTCTCCTTCCTTTGGAATTTTGAAGCTTAGATTGAGGGCTCAAGCTAGGAGATCAAAGCTTGAGGTTCTAGGATATTGGTTCAGCTTTGGAAGGGGTTCATTTCAGGTCAGGGGTAAGAATTCTAAGCTTTATTTTTCTGGTTTTGCTCTGTTTTTCAGCTGATTTTTAGTTGATATTTTGGATTGAATAGATGGGAATTTGATGAGGTTTTAAATGGTTTAAAGCTTAGGTTTTGTTGGTTGAATGATGGATAAGTTGTGGTAATACTTGGGTGTGATTTCTGGGATGATTGGTGAAGGTTTTTGGCTGGTTTTAATGGAGAAAATGGTAGGGGTACTATGTTCGTGGGGTTAAGTCGCAACTTGGCCCAGGCAAATCGTGACTCGCCCCTGTTACCTAGGCAGAGTGCTCTCTGACTTGGGGGTGCGCCGCGACTCACTAGGCCAAGTCATGACTCACCCCTTCCTTTTGTGCCAGGGAGGAGTTTTTAAGGGTTTTAGGCTCAGGGTTTCAATTCTTAAGGCTTGGGATCGAATCTACTAACCGTGTTAGTAGAATTCGAGGTCCCGGGAGAGAGGTTTAGACCATGAACCTTTTATGATTTATTTTATTAATGGAATTCCATATTTGGTTATGACCAGGTGACCGCTAAGGGACCAAAGGATTGATCGTTCTCAAAGGTCGTTCTTTTATTATTTCACGCTCGAACCATAGGTAAGAAAACTGCACCCAGTATGTAACATGCATGGTTATTGATGAAGCATGTTGAGTGCTCTATATATTGACATTGATTGCATATTAAATGCATAGCAGCTTTGCTTATCTATGTATGGAACTGACCTATGAGTCAGGAAACGGCAATGGTGTCAGTATTGATTGTGAAGCTGTGACTTATTAGTCAAGTTCGGCAGTAGTACTAAGCACTTGTCATATGGTATTGGCTTATGAGTCAATAACGGTATTAGCGCGTTTAACGCAAGCTAAAAATATTAGATCTGATTGACATAAGCATTATCAACATAAGTATGAAATGCTTGACCGACCTCAAGTTCAATGAAAACAAAAGCACTTGTCTAGTCTAAAGGCTAGTTACTTAGAGCCAAAGCCAAAAGGCTTAGGTGATTGTAACGTCACATGGCTTAGGGTGCGGAGCCCAAGTTCGTGACTTATTAGTTACTTATCTGATTCGAGTTCATGACTTATTAGTTACTTATCTAATTCAAGTTCGTGACTTATTAGTTACTTATCTGATTCAAGTTTGTGACTCCATAGTCACTTATCTGGTTAGGGTATGGAACCCAAGTTTGTGACTCCTTAGTCACTTATCTGTTTGGGCGACAAGCCCCAGCATGATCACCAGAATCATTATTGATATTTACTTATCTGATTGGGCTGCAAGCCCAGTATGATTGTCATAATCATTTATTGATATTGTATACATGCAATAATAAGTTTTCTTGTTGAGCATTGGCTCACGGGTGCTATGTGGTGCAGGTAAAAGGAAAGAAAAGCTCACCTAGCCTTGAGTAGAGAGCTTAGGTGGCGATGTGTACATATGCAGTTGCTTGACCACCACGGTCAAGGTGTTTCTCAGAGGAACTAGGGGTTAACCCTATGTTGTCGCTTAGGTCGGCATGTTGTAATTTTTACACTATAATGACCAATTTGGATTGTAAACACTTTTATGGGCCCATGTATAGTTTTATGTTTTAAATAAAATATATCCATTCCTTTTGAATTGAGATTTTTCACCTTAGCCTATTAATAACACCTAGATGCATGTTTATAACCAAATGACTCGTTTAGCGAGTTAAGCACTGTTTAAAGTCCACAGTAACGGTCTTGGAGTAACCGGGGCGTTACATAACCCTACTCATACATGCATCCTATTCAGACAAGTGACTAAAGTGTTACACTGGGGCCCGTTGCCCTAAATACATAACCATAGAGTCACCCCGGGGCCGCTACCCTAAATAAATGACTAATAAGTCATACTGAGGCCCGTTGCCCTAGGATATGTGACTATAGAGTCACCCCAGAGCCCACTGACCTATCCTCTGTATAACTAGCCTTAGAGCTGGCCTAGCGTACCTGGCGCTTTAATTTTGCAATGACCATAGGGTCGGCCAAGCGTATGTCATGCTCTTGATTAGGCCTAGCCACATCGATCAGCGCTCAGCGCGCTATTGTCGCCCATGACTTATAAGTCAATGTTTTCGACCAACGCTCAGCACGCTATTGCCATCATTGATTTATAAGTCAAGCCTTTTCAATTAGATCATGCAAACAAGCATACACCATTTAACAATTATTGAGATATAAAGCATTCAAGCATAATTAATTAAGCAATCACAGGCATAATCATGATAATTCACAGTGGCCCGATCCCTAACCATAACTACATTTAACAACCGAGCCAAGCCCTAGTCACATATATCATGTATTGGGTGCAGTTTTCTTACCTCTGATCCAAACACGAGTTAATTAACAATAACCCCCTAGCACGATCCCATCCCAAGCCCTAGCGGTACCTTAGTCACAACCACAATAAGCGATATTCATCAATATCGAGTAAATAAAGACTTCCGGACCGAGTCCTAGTCTCCGAGACCTTGGATTCTACTAAATCGGGTAGTAGAATCCTTCCCAAGCCCTTAGCTATGAGTTCCTGCCACCCAAAACTTAATTTGGCCATAGTTTCCAATTTGAGTTGTGACGCCCCTCCCAAGCGTCGCGGCTCTCCTCAAGTCAAATAGCCCAGCCCTCAATTTCACTGAACACGGGCCGCAACGTAGTCCATCAAGCACCGCGACATGATGGCGGTTCAAGGAATCGCCCTGGCCTCTGGGTTCAAGAGGGCTGCGACGCAACCCCGCGAACCAAGTTTTTCAAACACCTTCTCCGTGCCAAAACCATGCGAATTCACCACAACTCCAAACCAAAACCATAAATATACCCCACAAACATTTCCAGACATTAAAAACAAGTTATACACCCCAAAAACCCAGCCAAAACGCCACGAAAACTCACAATTCTAGAAAAGCTCTAAAATTCAAAAACCACAAAAACACTCAGAACTTAAGGGATAGATTTACCTTATATAATTCGATTTCTAGCTATTTTTTTAAGTCTCCACAGTTCCTATACTTGCCTCAAACTCCTTAATTTTCTTCAATTCAAATCAAATTCTTCAAACTTCAAGAGCTCACCAAGGAAGGAGAAAACGCGAGAGAGAGAGAGAGAGAGAGAGAGAGAGAGAATGGCTGAGTGTTCTATGTGTTTTTCTTGGTTCTACTGGGTTGTGAGTTTGTTGATTGTGTCATTCCTTTAGGCAGTAAATGACTAGAATGCCCCTTGCCCATTAGCTTACTCTCTAATGCCTTTAAGGGCAATATCGTCATTTGCCATATTTCTCGCTAATCTCAATTAACACCTCATAATTCCTGTAACTTCCAATATCCTCAAATAATCACCAAATACATTCCCATTACCCGATAAATCCCAGTATTGTACTAAATTACTAAAATACCCCTAGGCTCACCCCGAGTCGGGTATTTTGACCCCGTTATGACTAAACCGCTAACTTGCTCCCTAGGATCACCTCGTGTCGAATAACCCAAATATATTCAAATAATAATGTGGTCTCAATCATATAACAAGCACGCACACACATATATATATATATTCAAATATGCCCTAAATGGGCCAAAATTACAAAAATATCTTTCTAATAAGAAACGGATCCACATGCATGCTTAATACACCTAAACATGCCAATATAGTCATATTATAATATAACTCACATAACTCATATAATCACAAGCATGCACATAATATTCAATTATTTCCCTCCTGGCCCCCTAATCAAGGCACTAAGCCTTATTAGGGAAATTGGGATGTTACAAATGCGATTTGGAAAGAAGGGAAAACTAAGCTTGAGGTTTATTGGACCTTTCGAGATCCTGGAAAGGATAGGGGAGGTGGCTTATAGGCTAGCCCTTCCGCCTGCATTGTCCCAAATTCATGATATCTTTCACATATCTATGCTGAGAAAATACTTGGATGACCCTGCGCACATGCTCAGCTATGAGCACATTAACGTTGATCCTCAATTACACAACGATGTAAAAACTAGTGGCAATTCTGAATCAGAAAGATAGAGTGTTGAGGAATAAATTAGTGTCGCTAGTGAAGGTTTAGTGGTGTAACCACGACATTGAAAAATCCACATGGGAGACTGAAGCCAAGATGAAAGAATTATATCCCCATTTGTTTTAATTTTCGGGACGAAACTCCTTATAAATTGTAGGTATTATAACGCCCTGCGTATCGGGCACCTACAAATAGCTAAGAATGGGATGGTGAGATGTGTGTGTGAATATTATTATGAATGATACTATATGATTGAGAAGCAAAACTCATGTTGCAAGTGTTAGCCAAAATTCGATATGTGTGGTTTGGTGACAAACAGAGCATTTCAGTCTCGGACCGAAATGGAAACCCTAGTCGGGTAAATTCTCGTATAATCGATATTTGAGAAGCACAATTATGAAAAAATGATATTGGACATTCAATTATTGGATTAATTTTAATTAATGTAAAAAATTTTAATTTTGTGTGGAAAATCTCAACAAGTGCATTTTTGTGAAAAATGCACATTTCTAGCAAAAAAATGTGATTTTGGCTAATCAAATTATTTGAGTTGTGTATGCAGGAGTGTGACCACTTAAATTCAATAGCAAGACCTATTTAATTTAATTAGCCTGAATTAAAATCTCAATTAGGGAATTGAGGGAAAATTACCATGTAGTAACTTCTTAAAAAAAACATAATTTACTTAAGATTTACTAGACTTAAGTTAGATTAATTAAAAGACCAATCTAGCTTGAATTGTGTTTAGTGGGAAGTGGCGGAATTATAGTCAAATGGTCAATTTAGTGTTACTCTTTATCACATATAAATAGATAGAATGATCTAGAGTCTTCATTATCCACAAACACAAAACTTAAGTACTAAGTTTCTCTAAAAAATTCTCGCAAAAAAAAAAAAAAAAAACAGCCTTGTGGCCGACTGCCTTAAGGGAAATTCTCTTTGAGAATTTTCTTCACAAGTCCCTCATTTATCATCTTTCATCTACCTTGAACTCAATCCTAAGTGTTGGGGTATTAGTTTGGAGCTAAGGAGGTCACACACAAAGTTGTTTCCACAAAGGTATACACTAGATTATCTTTGTTTAAGTTTTGTTCTTGGATTAGTTATTCACTTGGCTGAGTTCACATAGTTATGTAATCTGACTTGTTAGCTTTTTGGGAGTGTATATGTATATATTAAAGGCTGAGTGAGAGATTCAAAGTGCAAGGGAGTGCAAAAATTTAATCCAAAGACTCCAAGAGGTATGTTCACCTCCTATGTGTTCCTTTGATGAGTTTTGTTGAGTTCTTGTTCAAACTGTCATATCTTGATTGTTAGTTGTGCTTTAATTGATCATTGGAACTGTGTTGGTGTTAAATTTATGGCTGATTATATATGCATAAGTATTTACGTGTTTGTTATTGATGGAATCCAACGTTCCATATGTGAAAATCTTGATTTTGTAAGAAAATGGTTAGGACCTCACTTCTAGTGGGTTAAACAAATTGTGGATCAATATGGTTATGTATTTTCTTGATTTCTTGTTGAAGTTTAGGATGTTTATATGTTGATAATGTGTAAAAACGAGCAAAAAGGTTTTGAATTGACCAAGACATAGCTTTTGCAAAATTGGTGTGCAGTCTGAGATTTTGCTTTTCAAAAATTAGGTAAATGGCCGATATTGGACAATTATTTCCGTGAGAAAAAATTGAATTTTTGGCTAATTTTGGAGAGAAAATATTTTAAATATTGAAGAATCAATTGGTAAAATTTCAAAGGAAAATTTTAAAACGGCAAGGAGTTATGAATTTCCAAAGTTTGATCAAAATTTCTGGGAATTTACCATAGTTTATGAACTACCAACTTTGAAAATCCGTTTTACCATGTAAAAATGGCTCAAATGATTTGATTTTTGGTGTGAGTGTTATTTACATAGCCTATTATGGCCCTAGGAATGTTTGGACCTAATTAATAAACCAAATGGATTTTGTAAAGTCCCAAATTTTGCTAAAAAGTTTGACCTATTTCTAGACAATCTTAAAGTAAAAATTTTGAAGATAAATGTCACTAGGTAAAAAAGATTATTTTGTGTGAAGTTTAACAAGGAATTTCTTGGGTTGTATTTGGTAAAATTTTTATTTTTGAATTTTTTAATACAAATATGGAAATATTATTTATATTTTTGTTTCTTTATTTTTAAAAAATAAAAATATGTTTGGTAACAATTTTTGTTTTTTGTTTTTAAAAACAAAAAATAATAAATGCGTTTGATAACTTTTATTTTTATTTTTTGTTTAACAATATAAAATGAGGTGTTGATTTGAAGAAGAGAAGAGAAAAAGAAACGAAAAGTCGAAAATGGTTTAAAAAGATTTTGAAAGTGAAAAAAATTCTATTTTTGGAATTTAATGAATTTTAATTAACTTTTTAATAATAATAAATAAAAATAGAGTTGCCAAATACTATTTTATTTAATTGTCAAATTTTTAATTAATTAAATAAAAAATTATTTTTTTAAGTGTTACCAAACAAGACCTAGGTGTAGCTATATTTTATTATGTGAAGTTTGAGAATTTTTGGAACTATAGTTTTCCAATTATAATTTTCAAACTAATTTACTCATTACTTAGAAATTTTATAGTTTATACTTAGGGAAATAGATGAGGATTTTTCTAAGTATTTAACTAAAAAAGATATAAATTTATATTGGTAATTGGAAAACTTACTTTAACACGCTACATAATTATTAAGATTAATTAGATATTAAAGGGTAATACTTTATTTATTAAATAGTTTTCTTTAAGAAAAATTTCTAAGGGCCCAAATACCCTAACTTTTAAAGAAAAGAATAAACCAATATTTCCACAATAAAAATCAAGTTTTAACTTAGATAAATTGAACCTAATTTAAATAATTCTTTTAAATTATTTCTTAACTAATTATTTCAACTTAAATTATCAATGTTTGTGATTGATGTGTTTTTACTTGAAAGGTGGGATTTTTGGAAAAATCAAAGAAAGAGTAAGGTTTGGGTAAAGCTTTAAGCTTTCAAATGATATTTTCCCTGCTAAGCTCGGTAATGAGTACGAGTCGAGAAATTTGGCAGGAACTGATTTTTAATGACTAGACCTGAGAGGGAGGTTTTCACAAAAAAATTGAAGTGTCGTTATGATTTAAAACGTGTGAGGACGAGAATACCCTTGGTATGTATTTTGTTATGACCTTAATGCCCAAGTAGATTGTGATCTCCTATAATGCCATAATTAATTCGAATACACTGTATACAATGTTGGCTAGTGAAGTGGGACTTTTCGAAGGGAGGTTTTTGGTACGCTGCTAAGGACAACTGGTAAGTCAGTTTATGATTTACGCATCTACAACATGAGTTAACTAGTGTATTGCTTGCTAGAAGTAGGGTTTATACGCTAGTTAGAGAGAGATGGCTCACTGGGAGACAGTCTCTAGGGGGTTCTTATGCTCCACACGAGATGTTGTATATCGGTGGTCCGGATTATGCCTGAGACCTTGAGGTAAGTAGCCAGGAAACCTAGGGGTTTGAATGATTCTAGGGGTACTTACGCTCCACATGAGAATTGACCTTGAGGTAAGTAGCCAGGTAACCTAGGAGTCTGAATGATCCTAGGGGTGCTTACGCTCCACATGAGAATTGACCTTGAGGTAAGTTGCCAGGTAACATAGGAGTCTGAATGATCGTAGGGGTGCTTACGCTCCACATGAGAATTGATAGGGAGATAAGTAGCCAGGTAACCTAGGAGTCGACATGATCCTAGGGGTGCTTATGCTCCATTATAATATGTTATCTTTCTACGGTTCGCGACCATGAGAATTACCCAGGAGATAAACAGACCAAGTAACCTAGGAGTCTGAACAATCCTAGGGGTGTTTATGCTTCACTTGGCTAGGAGGTAAGTATGCCAAGTAAACCTAGAGGTCCCCATGAGCCAGTGTGGATCCACCAACCCCTGTTCTTTGTTTGAAATTAGTATAAATCCCCTTAGTAACTGATGGTTACCCTCGAGAGGGAATTCTGAACTAGATATCAGTGTTGAGACTTGAGTCTCCACTATGAATTGAGCTAAGATGCTCATGGATACTTGGCAACTCCCGAATTGCCTTCGAGGGTAATTTTATTATTAGTTACTGTTACCATTATGATTTTTTCCTAGTTTGAATGTTTTATGCAGGATTTTATGCTTCGCAGTTTCTGCCTAAGGTATTACGATACTGCCAGGACGCTTATGCATTCTTGAAAATGTTTGGTTAGGGCCCAGATTTATCTAGAACCCTATGTATGGTAAACTATGAATTGTGAAGACAGTGACTAGGTCATTGTTCCTGTTTTGTGCTTCAACTCTATGTTGTTAAATTGACTTACTAAGTGTTTTTGCTTACCTAGTTTCTCATGTTATAGGTAAGGGCAAAGAAAAGTTGATGCAGTGAGAGCTGGAGTTTGTCTGCGAAAGTGTACATGTGGCCCGACCTTTGGGAAGTCTGCATTTTCAAACTGAGTCTTTTGATTTTGCTTAAACTATGGTTGGTTTGCTATAATACTTTTAAAGCTTTTGTGTAAATATTTTTAGTGTGTGCACACATTACAATAAAAGATTTTTTTATCCGCATTTTTGAGACCTTTTTAAATGTTATGAAATGGTTTAACTCTGCAAAACGGGTGTATGTATTTTCAAGTTATTACAAATTACACCAATGGAGTCTTGCTCCAATATACCACAACTCAAAAACAGAGAAGATAACACTTCTCAAAGCACACACACTAGTCACTTTCTTATAACTCTTAAGTGTTCTAACTCTCAATAAACTTGCAGAATGAAAATCATGTCTTGCATTGACCTTGTGGCTGTCTATTTATAGGCTGCCATTGATTGGACTATAGTTCCAACTAACATAAGATAATTCTAAGTTGTCTTCCACATGTATTTAGCTTAAGTGATTAAACCAATCATATCAATAAATATATATGTATATTAAACTTGGTCCCTTTACTCACTCTCTTTGACCTAGTGAGGTCCACGGGGCAGGGAATTGTCGAGTAGTGCTCCCTCGTTCCCATCTCCATTAATAATTTTAATTTTTGTCCCTGCCCCCATCCTTGCTTATTCCTCGTTGGGGGCAAGGCAAGGAGTCCCTGTTGGGGCAGAGAATCCCCACGATGAACTCATTTATTTTTTAAAAAAATTAAAATTTTAAAATGAAAATAGTAAATTATATAAAAAATTAAAATATCACACAAAATTTATAATTTAAAATACTAAATATTGTCCCAAATAAAATTTAAAATCTTAAAAAAGATACTAATAAACTACAATAACACATAAAAAAGATATAAAAATATTAAAAGATCAATTAAATTTAAACGAGGCCCTGTCGGAATGGGGAGTACCAAACCTAGCCTGCCCCATTTAACATTCGAGAACGGAGAATCATCGCCCCATTAGAGGTGTGAGTCCCTGTTTCCATGAAAAAAAATGTGCACTCCTACTTCGGCCCCTAGAAAATATACCAACAAAAGATAGCATACAAAGTTTGGAAATTGCATGAATATTAATAGCTATAGGTAAATACAAATTCTTTTGCATGTTTAATATTCATCAGACAATTCTAACATTTTAAACTAATACAGTAAGTCTTAACCCTTCCATTAATAGAATGATTCTTAATGGTGGACCAAAAAGATTGTAATTCTTTCCACTTCTTCTCTCCCTCCTACAGTCTCTTTTACCAAACAAGATGATTTTACCCATCCTACCAATCCTTTCATTCATCCCTCCTCCATCTTCCATTTCTATCTAATATCTTAATGAAATATTCAATTTTTTACATGAGATTTTTTCCTTACTAAGTCCTTATCATTTGTAATTTTTCTCCTTAAAAATTAGAATAAAGAATATGATGTGTAAATTTCAAAGACATTATTGACTACAATATTAATTTCTATTGAATTATTGTAGTCAATAATATCCTTGAGTCATTTCCCGTGATATCCTCGAGTCATGTTTATGGGTATTTGATATTTATGAGTTAGCTGACAAAATTGTAAAATATATTTGGTTTTGTTGTGATCTATGCACAAATTGTGTCATATTATCCAAACTGCTTGTAATCAGCTTTAGTTGCATAATTCTGTGTCAGGAGATTAAAGGGAAGTTTTACATCTATAACCCCTTCACAATTGCATCTTGTATTCATTGTAAAATAAGATTTTATTATGTTTTTGTGAGGCTTAGAGTGAGTTTGCTCTATAGAGTCTTTTCAATATTAAGAAAGGTGTGTTTAGTGTGAGTTATCTTCAAGAGGAAGATCACTATTTAATCAAGTGAACAAAATCCAATGTTTTGAAAGGAATTCAAGAATGAAGAATCAACGAGTCAAAGGATCTCACAATAGTATTTTGAAGGAAAAAGATTGACATTTTTGGAAGAAAGTGAATTTCAATATGAAATGATTTGAAAATTGGAGGAAATGAAATAAGCAAGATTGGTGGGGTAACTATAACATATACTGTATCCATATGTTAGAATACATTGATCTTAGCATAGTTAAATTTCTTTGACAATAACCTTAAAATTAAAATTTCATTGTTGAATGTTTTCACAATTTTGTTCCATCCCATGTTCGGCATGTCAATGGACTAAACATAAGAGCATCTCCAATGCTCAAATAGTTGGCTACAATGCCTATTTTGAAAAAATATAAATTTTAATATTTTATTTAATTAATATAATTGTTTATTAAAATTAACAAAAGAAAAAGAAGGCAACGTTGCCACCAGTGGGCAACATTGCCAAAATTTTAAATTGAATATACCATCTTTTGTTGACTTTGGCAGCCATCTCAATATGAGCACTTTCTTTGGCCACCCTCGTTAAAGATGCTCTAAGCGTCTAGTCTTCCAACATAGTGAAGATACTTTTTTATTTAGTAATTTTTATTCTTCTTTTCATTATATGATATATATAAATTTCAAAATAGTAATTATAAGTTCAAAATGTTAATATTATGATTTTTTAAATATATATTTAAAAATTACTGTTTTTATTTTTGATGTTTTAATTATTTATTTATAAAATTACAATAAATTATTTTATTTTAGGTCTAGTTCTATCTTACATTAAAACATTATTATACTCATAAATCTAATACATTACACTCTTTACCAAACGGGTCTTAAGGTATCAAATCAAATCAATAATCACACTATATTGACCATACAATAATTTTAGGAACATATATTTTTTTATATATACTTTTTAGGTACCTATAAAAATAATGTTGTCCTATCCTTAATATTGTTAGTTTAACAATATGACACATATGTATGTGTAAAATTTATAATGTGTCCTAAGCTTCGAATCGGTGTACGTTGCCTTCTATAAGATATTTTTGGAACAAAGAACATTCACTCTATCTTTTTTGTTTTCAGACAGAAAAAATTTACATTGTACTTCTAGAAAAAAATAATAATAAAGAAAAAAAAATCGGTAAGAATTATTGCTCTCTGGTCTCTATGGCGATGAATTAAATTAGATTTATTTTTAGTAGATGAAGAAAAGAAAACTAAGAAGAAATATATTATATATTTTTTTCTTTTTTTTTTAAAAAAAAAGCTTACCTGGCAAGTTGGGTAGAATGGCTCCACTAGTCACATGGTACGTGTAAAAATCTCAATCCGATTAAATAGAAGTACTCACCAAACATACCCTAAATAAGTAATGCCAATAATATTTCACCATTCATATGGCAAATAAACCAACTAAGACCCAAAAATAAAAATACAATGACCAGCTACTCGTGTCGGCGTAGAACCTAACATACCCATAAGCTTCTTTCTTCTTCTTCTTCACCCAAAATTATCAATCATTTTTTAAAAAATAAAAAAAAATTATAATGGGAGAGAGAAAAAGAAAAATAATAATAGAAGACAACAAAGCTAAAAAAAGAAACCTTTTTGTGTATCATTTATTTTTATTTTTAAAATTTATGATTCAGTTTAACTACTAACCATATTCCTCTCACTTATTAGGGAAACTGAATCACTATCACGAGTAGTAGTACAGTTCTACACATTTAATTTATATCGGAGACGGAACATAATAAAATATATGTTTTTTTATTTCTGTATTTATTAATTTATTAATCAACTTCATTATTATTTGCTATTATTATTGATGTCGTTTGTCATTGTCATTGTTCCTGAGAAGAAAAGAAGAAAGAGAAAGAGTGAGAGAGAGAGACGGAGAGTAAGGAAATGAATCCAAATCAAACCATTTGATGTTCATTTTAAGAGAGATATTTTTTCGTTTGGATCGTAAAATCAAAGACTGAAGTCTGTTATTTGAGCTTGAGACTTGGAAATGGTTTGACCTTCGCCCATATACGGAAATATACTTGTGTGTGTGTGTATATTTATACATTCTGGGTTTTACTTTAGGAGCAGTGATTGCGGAAGTGGATCCGGATAGGTATGGAGTCTCGGATGGATCAGTATGAGATCATGGAGCAGATCGGCCGCGGTGCTTTTGGGGCCGCCATTCTTGTCAATCACAAGGCCGAGAAGAAAAAGTAAGTGTGTGTGTGTGTATTATATGTACGAAAATAAGTGTATTTGTTAGTAAATTAGTGTAATGTTGAAGTTTGGTCTCATAAGAGTTTATGCATTTCAGGTATGTATTGAAGAAGATCAGGCTCGCTCGCCAAACTGAACGATGCCGGCGATCAGCTCACCAAGAGGTAGCTTTTCCATTAAAATAATCTGATTCGTTTCTTATTTATTATTTTTTGTTAACTGATTTTCATATAGATAGACATGTATATATATATATAGTTATGGTATAACTGTGTATGATATTCTTTTAATTCCTTATGTGTATGTTGGTAATTTGGAAAGACAGATGGCTCTTATTGCCCGAATTCAGCACCCTTATATTGTCGAATTTAAGGAAGCTTGGGTTGAGAAGGTTAGGAACTTCTTAATTTCTTAATGCAGGTGTCAAAAACATAAGTTTGGGTTGCATAGTTTTTGATGAGTTATGAATTTGTAATGTAGGGTTGCTATGTTTGCATCGTCACCGGATACTGTGAGGGCGGGGACATGTGAGTTTTGATAAGAACTACAAACGCTACCTGATATGAAGTTGCACTTTTATAGTTTGTAATTCTTACATTTTCTCACACTGCTGTTTTATGAACATTTTGTAGGGCTGAACTGATGAAAAAATCGAATGGGGTTTATTTTCCTGAGGAGGTAGTCTTATCTCTGTTTATGTTTTATGTACATAGATGTATATATGGTGTACATTACATGTTATTATTACATTGACCATTGATGTATCTGGCATATGGTCTGAATATTGTGCAGAAAATCTGCAAGTGGTTCACGCAGCTACTTCTGGCGGTTGAGTACTTGCATTCGAATTATGTTCTACATCGTGACTTAAAAGTACATCTCTTTCACATTTCTATTTGTTTTATTCATTTGTTTGATCATATTTCAGCTTTTGTAAACAACTTGTGTTGTATTGTTTTGCAGTGTTCCAATATCTTTCTCACAAAGGATCAGGATGTTCGTCTTGGTAAGTTCAAGTTCAAATAGATTGAACAATGATTTTGGGAACTATTGGGCTATGTCTTTACCACTGTTTTTTGTTTCTTCTTTTGTTTGTATACAGGTGACTTTGGACTAGCTAAGACCTTGAAGGCAGATGACTTGGCTTCCTCGGTATGTACTGTTTTTACATTTTTCATGGAATTTATTTTTAAAACTTTTCAAGACCTGATAGAGCTCATGCTTGTTTTTATTTATTATTATTTTTTTATGTCTAGATATTTTTAAGGGAGGGCTTTCAGGTATGGATAATTAAGTTTCAAAGTTAAGATCGAGTTAGGGGACTCTTTTAGAATATAGAGAATAGAACGATAAAATTTAACAGAAGTGTAGGTCTTTTCATTTTTTTTCCCTTGCTTTATTAAACTTCTCACTTTGTTGGTTTTTGAATTCTAGTTAATCTTGCAATTTATTCAAATGTTCCGCAAATATAGTTCTGGACAATTTTTCTGTCGCCTTGATATAAATAATGTGCTTGCTGGGGTTATATTCATAATTGTGTGCCAAATACAACATTTTTTCCCTATATGCGTAAAAGTTATGTGTATTTATTAATAATTTTAAACCTTAATAGTTGATGCTTTTTGATTACCATGAATCTCAAATTCAGATCGAATGCTTCTTGGGCCATTTTGAATTTAAAATAAATCTATTTTGGTTTTTTAGTTTATGGAAACTTTAGTGTCACTTTGTTGATAGTTGTACATGGAACTAAATACTTGGTTTTACTCTCTGAACAGGTGGTTGGAACTCCAAATTACATGTGTCCCGAATTGCTTGCTGATATTCCTTATGGCTTTAAATCCGACATTTGGTCTTTAGGTATGAGCCTTGTGTAATGTGTATGTGTTAGACCTGCAATTTTGTATTTGGCTAATATTGTTCTCTTCTGACCAGGGTGCTGTATGTATGAGATGTCTGCTTATCGTCCTGCTTTTAAAGCATTTGTAAGTTTCTTATTGATTATTGTTTATATTTGTCTGCTAAAAAGGCATGTGCAGTTTAATTTTTAATTTTTAACAACATTTTATTTTTTGAAAGTGCATCTCATAATGAAACGTCGGAACCGTTCTGTCTTAAGTTGGAGTGTCAGTTAAATAAAGTTGCATAATGCGCTACCTCTTTCTAAGATCATTTTTTGAAATCGCCACTACAAATGTTTCTCAAGTTATTTTATGCTATATCTAACATTGCCATTGATTACTATCAGGATATGGCGGGATTGATAAGCAAGATAAACCGCTCCTCTATTGGTCCTTTGCCATCCTGTTATTCCCCATCCTTGTAAGTATTGCCTATTATTAAGCTTATTGTGTTTTTATATTTGATGATTATACAATAAGTTAATTACATTTTCACCGTCATTCTAGCAAAAGTTTAGAAAGAAATAAATAAAATATAAAAAGAAAGAGCCATTGGCTTGGTTACTCCCAGTTGGTGGCCTTTGGTTTGACCTGCTATTTCTTTGCATAGCTGTGCTCCCTGTATCTTGACATAGAAGACATGCAGATGTACATGCTCAATAGTTACATGGAGGTGTGTTTGTTTTCATGCATGTGGACTATTACTACTTATCACTTTGTTCATTTTCTGATGTATGGTTATTTGAACAGCATCTGTTGACTTTGGAATAATTCTAAAATTTAAACTACTTAAATACCTAGAATACTGTTGAACATACTGATAAGGTACTAGGTGAACTATTTCTATGAAAATGAATTTAGATTTCCTTATTGATAAATTGGGATCAATTTTGAGATTGAACTCTAGAATTACAGTTTTTTTCCAGATGTGTGAGAGTGGCCTCCCTTTACCAATTCTATCTGACTCTCTTAAGGAATAGCCCCCCTCCTACTCTTAACCAACTCTCATATCTTTACCAACCTGCCACCTCAGCTAAAAAAGACCACAAAACCAACTAACCACCTACAATTAACAAAAAAACAGAACAATGCACGCATAGTTTCTGTCTTTTCTCCTAACATTGGTAAACCAGACAGGATGCTTATTAATACCCCTTCTCATGAAGCAACCTTGTCCTAAAGCTGGAAACAGGAGCTAAACGGTATCAAATGATATATCTTACTTTAGATCCAAATTTGATTGTTACTTGACTTTAAGATCCCATTTTTGAAAAAAGTCGGAGCCCTGTGTAATTCATCTAGAAGCTCAACAATCATACTAATAGGACATTAACCGGTTACCTTCTTCAATGCCATATAATTAATGAAAATGGGTTTGTGTTCAGGATCCTCTTGAAGTGTTAACAACTCCTCTCCAACCTTGAACTTAATTGTTAATGATTATTAACTTGCATATTGCTCAATGAGCCAACGATTGTATTCTTAAAATCAGATTTTTAAGAAACTCCTTTACAAATGCAGCTTCTTTCGTCAATAAGCTCATTCCAATCAACTACTAGTAGCACTCAAAGGAATGCCAACTTTAGTTATCCATAGTTCTGAGATAAAGTTGTGTGTAACCTCGCAATTAATGAGAACCACTACTTGCTTGTTAATACGACTTGTTAACTTCAACATTTTAGGGATTCATAACCCCATTACTGAATTAATTGAGAATTCAACCTTCTCTCCCATGTTTGAAGCCAAGTACACCCATTGATTCTTTGCAGTCACGTTGTGTTTCAATTACACCTCATCATTCACAACCAAAACCTGCAGTTCTGCATCTATTCGCAATTATAAACTTCTCTTCAGCATAATCCTTCTTCTTTCTTGACTTGAGATTCTAAAGCCTAAAGTTTTCAAAAAGAAATATCCTTATGCTGAGTGGTCAATCTTTTTGGCTATCCCTAACTTCACATCACCTATGAAAAATTCTATGGTTGCTTAGAATTCATGCTGATTTCAGCTGTGAAATATTGCGCCCCCTTTTCCTTTCCGAGTCGTGTTTGCCACCACATAAGATTGTGATCTTCCAATTTTTGAGCAACCTACATGAATTTTTCTAAACCCACTCGTTCCATCAGTCTCACATCAAGACAATATTCACTTGGCTTTTTTCTTTCTTTTCTTTCCTTTTCGAACCTTGTTGCCCATTGGCATGGCCGATGGTTGTTGCATTGCATCACCTTCGCATTTGGTTCATCAGTGCCCAACCCTTGGACTTGGCCAAACTCTCTTGCATAGTCTCTGAGTGCTTTTTTGTGCTGAAAGTTTCTGTAAATTCATATGGATGACCTATTGTTCACCAGATTCATTCTTCCTTCCATCTTCTTGCTGACCATCTTCCCGTAAGAGTGCTTTGATACTAGTTGATAAGGTACTAAGTGAACTATTTCTAAGAAATGAATAACGATTTACTTTATTGATCAATTGAGGTTGAGCCTTAGAATTTCAGTTAATAGAAGAGTTCTTCCTCTCTTACTTCGATATGACTTTCTTATAGATTACTCCAATAGCGCATCCCTACTCTAATCAACCCACGTGTATTACATAGGTAAACGGGACAAAGGAGGTCTATCACATACAAATGTAAATCTGCAAGCTAACTTATTCATCCCTTTCTTTTCTTGTAGATGTCACAATCAAGTCATTGCTCTTTTCTTTCTTTTTTTCTTTTTTTAGGTATGACTCCAAATCTATTTGATCAAAACTTGTTTGGCAAATGTTTTTGTGCTTGAAACATCCATGATGAAAAGAAAAAATTGCAAGAAACAAAAGATTTTAATAATGTGGAGTTCCATAGCAGCAGTGTATATATTTCATGTCAACATGAATCTTGTCAATATAAAATTCTAATTGAAATTTCACAATGAACTGAACATGACCACAGCAATTCAAGTCCAATACAACCTCCTCACCCAAACATTTAAGATTCCCTCTATTTACCTTTGCTTTGCTTTACTTTACTTCCTTTTTGTTTGAATTTTATTGTTAACTAATAAATCACATCTAGATATTTAACTAATTAGTAAATCCATGGGTCAGTTAAAAATCAGTCATGGAGAAATTGTGTATGCTGTCAGTTTAGAAGTCCTTTAAAGTTCTGCATAATGCTTTCACCTTAAAAGGCTATTTTTTTTCAAACTGCATCAATTATTGCGAAATACATATTAACCCAACAATTACCTATACAAAGATCCCAAAATAAGCTCAACGGAACAGTCTTGAAACCAACAAAATGAAGTCTATTTCAATTATTTTTTATGCCAACTTGGCAACTTAATAATTTAGGCCGTACGATACCCTTAAAAGTACACAGCTCGATAGCTGATTAATCGCTAATGTAGCATCTGCCATCCTTTTGGACTCGAAACTTGCATACATAGTTTTCCATTCCCTTCTATCAAGCTAGCTTATGAAAAAATATTTTCTTGAGTAAGGGTTCTTGAATATTGCAATTTTTTTTATG
Source organism: Humulus lupulus (assembly GCF_963169125.1). Lineage (NCBI taxonomy): Eukaryota > Viridiplantae > Streptophyta > Magnoliopsida > Rosales > Cannabaceae > Humulus > Humulus lupulus. The sequence goes on along the minus strand of NC_084799.1, from coordinate 183,702,961 downwards.
CTCATATGGTTGCTTGATCACATGCTATCAAATAATGAATGCCATTGTGATTGCGTATAATGTGTTTTAATGATACATTCAGGAAAACACTTATCAAGGGCATGCTGAGGAAGAATCCTGAACATCGGCCAAGTGTAAATTTTTTTTTCCTTAAGCCTTCCTGAAATTTGGGGATATTCACTCTAGGATTTCATCCTAACAATTTGTATTTGCAATATGTTCAGGCATCCGAAATTTTGAAGCACCCTTATTTGCAGCCTTATGTTGATCAATGCCGTCCGTCATTTAGTCTGCCTTCAGCTTTTTCCCCACAGAAGCCTATATCTACACCTCACGATTCTCGAAAAAATATGGCTGAAAGCCAAAATAGTAATAGTTCAAGCAGCGACAAGGATAGTCTGCTTTCAAGTGACAAAAATGTTCCAGCAGTGGTGCCAAATTGTGGTAGCAAAGGTACTGAGACAGATTTGGTTTCCCTTGATGATGAAGATGTCATAGAGCAGCTCTTACCTACTGGAGATGGGCATGGACCAAATCATTGTACTGGCAAGATGGATGAAAAAGATGTTAAGAAACCTTTTAATTATGAACAGAGATCCAATATTGAATCAAAGCAACCAAAAACTATAAAAAATATAATGATGGCTCTAAAAGAAGGAAAAGTTCGGGAAAGTTCTCCAATGAGAAGCAATCGCGCAAAGCCAAGCAGTATGCCCACCCCAAAAATTAACACTGAAACATCATCTAAAATTCCCAAGCTTAGCACTGTTATTCCTGGTTTAAAATCATCTCATGACACACCACCTGTTGCTCCTTCAAAGGCAGCTTCAGATTCTGCAAAGCGCATTCAGAGCTCACATCCTTTAAAGCATTTGGTAATATTAAGGTTCTACCAAAAAATCCTTGTTTTTTCATGTGAATTGAGCTGATCCCTATATATTGTTATTTGTCTTTGCAGTTGCCTATATTTGACTCCTCTCCAAAATCTAAACCCAAATATGATGGAGTAACACTTACTCCCGCAAAGCATGTCGGGGAAGATGGACTTCAAGCTAAGCCTAGGCTAAGAACGCCTCCATCTCTAGTTAGACGCTGCACTTTTCCTGGACGGATGAAGCAAATTGATTTTGATGCTCCAAATGAGGTGGGCAATGCTGTTACTTTAGATACAGGTGAGATACCGGAGGAAGCTGTGAAGACTCCTTGTCAAGTGCCCAATGGTTGCCTCACTAATGTTTCTAGAAAGGTCCTACCAGAGCCTCAAAGAACTCAAGAAAGAGGTTCCAAAGGAATGCAAACGGATAGCAGCAACTCTATTTCATCTTCGATATCTATTCAAGGATTTGAGCTATATGATGATGCTACAACTCCTTTTATTGACATGACAGACAAAATACCTCCTGAACACGACGCTGTTGCCAATGGCAGTACTGAATCCCATCTATTGTGCCGCTCAGCTTCTACTCAATTGCCTTCTGCCACACCTGGAATCATGCGTAACGAGAACCATGGACTTGAAAATAAGTCTGTAGTCTGCTCTGTTGAAACCTCTCAGGATGTTATTCATCTTCAGGGTACAAGTACTAGGAATGAACTGGTGAGTTCCACTGCAACTCTTGATCCCCCTATACCAAGTTCTGAAGAAAGATTTAATTGTAAGGACGATGCCTCTGTATGCGGGCCTAGTAGCAGGCCTGATGTATTGACACAGTCAAATCTGACATCTGTCTCTAGTGGCGATGACAAGTTCACTGTCAGGGAACTTCTATCCTCAATAGCAGAAGCTACCACTTGCATTACTCCTCACAGTTCTTCAAGCCAACAAGGATTGCAGCTGAATACAGGAACTGTCATTCAAAACGCACGAATTGACAACCAAGTGGCTACACATCTTCCTTCAGTTTTTGATGATATCATTCATGTTATACGCCATAGTAGTTATCGTGTTGGGAGTGAGCAGCCGGTAATGGAATCTGTGGAGATGGGGGTTCAAAGTCTAGATGTTGGTAAGCTAATAAATGTTGTGAGGGATGAATTGGAGATGAAAACCACAACTGCTCCTGTGATTCTCAAATCACCAAGTACCTCTGAATCTCAGAGTGTGAAGTCAAATATTTCTGATCACCCAACTTCAAAAGAGATAGAAGTTAGAAACCCTTTCATTCCTTCAATTCCCAAGACCGAATCCTCCGAGTCAACCAGAGTCAGCTCTCCTGTGAATGAAGAAGAAACTCCAGCAAAGGAAATTTTGGATGTTAAGTCTTTCAGGCAGAGGGCAGATGCACTTGAAGGTCTATTAGAATTGTCGGCAGATCTGCTGCAGCAAAACAGATTAGAGGAGCTCGCCATTGTTCTGAGGCCTTTTGGGAAAGACAAAGTCTCACCAAGAGAGACCGCAATCTGGTTAGCAAAGAGTCTCAAAGGAATGATGATTGATGATAGTGGGCGGAGTTTGTGAAGTTTCAAATCCTAGGTAAGCTATGCTTTGTTGACATTACTTGAACTGCTCTAGTTATTCTCGGGCTTTTTTTCTTGTTGGTCACACCTATTGCATATTCAAATTAATTTGAATTGAAATAGAACAATGTACTATGCTTTCTTGTTAGTTACATGTAATTCTTTAAATGCATTTTGCTGTTGTACATAGTGACCATACAAAATAATAGCATTATTGTTCAGTCAATTGTATGGATTTACTAGCACTTCTAGTCATTGTACGTATTGTGATTCAATTGTTGATCAATGAAAAGACAATTTTCTTTCTCAAAAGTTCACATTAATAACTGAGAAACAAAAAAGTGAAACCAGTTGTAGCATTGAACTTCACTTCATAATTCAGGAGTTCTTTTCCCAGATTTGTTGCTTTAGCATGTCGAAATAATTTTATTCATACACAAGAAGCTGAAAGGAAAACATTGTCAAATAATAATAATAATAATAACAACAACTAGTATTTTGATGTGTATAAACTAACTTTCTAAATTAGTATTTTAACAGGGATCGCCATAAATAAAAGCAACGATAAATGTTACTTTGAATTCTTCTTGAGAATTTTAGTAGGAACTAGGAACATTGTAAATTTTGAAAGTAAATAGCAAAATAGCATTTGATTCCTAATATAATCACTTACGCATTTTTTGAAAAATCCACTACGGATTGCTTAGCGAGTTCTATTTTGACATTTTTATGGGAAATGTTTGACTTGGGAGAGATATGATAAGATAAGATTAATGAAGGAAAAATGTGCAGCTAGTCCCCCACTGGTTTTACACTGGTCGAAGAAGCTACCTAAACACGTGTTTGCCAGGGACCTTAAACCAATCCAATAGACAAAAGGAGGATTGCCAAAATCTAACTGTATCTATAGAAAGGAATGATGTGTCCTTAGTGGTAGACTTTAAATGCAAATGTATTATGAGTGTACTGAATAGGACAAGTAATACATATACTGAATTGAAGTATCATAACTCATTACTTATGTTGGTACTCAGTTAAGCACGTATTCTAAGAGCTAAAAGCATGAATGAACGTAATGAAATAGACATTCAATTTTTTTATGCCATATTACTCAAAACATAATGATCTAAAGTACCATATATTAATTTTCATATAAACAACCTATAAATCTAAAGGGTAAAGAGTTAGAAAAGCAACAAAACAGTAAATTGTAATAAACTCAGCTAAAGAAAAAAATGCTGACGGATATTCTTCTATTTATATTCATTGCAAAGAGTTACAGAATATTTTATAATTAATAGGATCTATATACGTTGCACAATACAATTGAGGGTATAAACTGACAAATTTGTAACCAATTCATAACAAATTTTTCTACACGGATTGTACCAACAGTGATAGTGGAAGAATATTCTAAGGGGTGATTTGTACTCCTTTGGCTGACTAGAATATAGACAAGATATTTTTACATAAAGCATATTAAATCAAATTAATTAATTAATAACTTCAATCAAATAATATATATACTTATTATGACTCAAGTGAATATATTAAATTAATATTTTTTAAAGAATTTTGATATATATTTTATATATTTTAACCGTCATTTTTTTTTGTTTAAACATATGATCTTAATAATTCAAATATAAAGTTTTTAATTTATTTAATGACAGATTTAATCAGAATTTCCTTTTTAGCATAGGAAAATAACTCTCTTTTCCAGACCTGAGTTTACTCCAAATTCTGCTTTAATTGCCTTGAAGATTTCAATCTTCTTTCTATCGATGAAGCAGGGGAGACCGAGATATTTACTGAAATAGTTAGAGACTTTCACCCCAAAACAGGCAGCAACAATATTATGGATATCATTGCTTACATGGCTACCAAAACCTAACTCAATTTTATGAAAGTTCACTATTTGCCCCGTGGCCTCAGAGTACCACTTTAGGATATTCTTCAAGTAATCATATTCATCTTCCACAGCCTCCAAGAATATGATATTGTCGTCTGCGAAGAAAAAGTGAGAAACAAAAGTGCTACCCCTTCTTCCAAACCGGAGCCCAGGAATTTTCACCTCCCGCTTTGCCTTCTAGATGAGACAAGACAAAGCCTCAACACAAAAAAGAAAAAGAAAGGACAATAACGGATCACCCTATCTCAACCCCCTCTGCGGTATGACTCTACCCTCAGGTTCTTCATCAACAAGAAAGGCATAAGAAGCAGATGAAATGCAATTCATAATCTTGTCCACCCATTTACTGTCATATCCCAATCTTAACATCATAGATTCAACAAATCCGCATTCGACCTTGTCTTAGGCCTTTGACATGTCAAGTTTGAGTGCAATTTTGGAGTCATTCAGAAACATGTTCTTTCTCATGCAATGCATACCGTCAAAACCGATGATGGCGTTGTCATGGATCATTCTGCTACTCACAAATGCACTTTGAGATTTTGATATAACACTGTATATGTTAGACACTATACTTAACTTTAATTAGTTAATCTATTTCTAGTTGGTTAGTTAGGTATTAGTATTCTGTTATGCTTAACAGACTTGTCTTGGTTTTGTAATAAAATATAAATCTCTTGTAATAGTTTCAGTAATTCAATGAGAATCGTATTCATTCATTTTCATATATCTGACATGGTTTCAGACCTCGTTTGATCCTCCATTTTTTTTGTGTGATTCTCACATTTCGTTTGTTCTTTGTTTTTAACTCATTCATGGAGACTTCGGACCCTGGTGGTGTATCGAATCCGACTTCTCAATCTTCTCCATCATCGACTGACATCTCCGGTGGTGCCTTTTCATCTTCGTTTTCCCTGATTGTCTTTATTCACAATCTTTCGATTAAACTTGATCAACATAACTTTTTTCTTTGGCGTCCTTTGTAATGCCCTGGATTCCCTAATGTTGACGGTGAGAACTCGTCAACGAAGTTAAGTTGGAAAAATTATCAAATCAAGATCACTGATCGGAAAACTGTAAAAACTTGAACAATAACTCAAGAACAATGATAGAACAGTAATGGAGAATTCAGTCTTTCATTCACACTCAAACCTCTGCTACCGTAAAATTTCCAACCCCCTTTCAGGTGGCCTTGGAATTCATTTTATAGTAGGCTCTAATGGCCTTAGGTACATAGTGGTCCAGGGGACCAAGTGGTACAAACGTACTGTATTATGGGAGTGGCTTCAGAGGTTGTGGTTGTACATCCCGTACAGGAGCAGGTGTCAGGAGGATGTCTCCACTACTTGTCTGTACCCATGTCTGATGTGTGGTGGCAGGCGTATTGGCGCAGGAGGTAGTGGTGTCGGTTCTGACCTACGGCCGTAGACGTACGGTCCATGACCTTTGCCCCAGCAATCTCACTGGCACTGGTATCCGTACTTAGTACATGGTCGTACAAATACGTCTCATTCGACTCGTACTGGATCTCCTATGCATAGGGACTTCGAGGTGTGAAAAAGGGGATCCTTGGTGCCCGTACTGGTCGTGGCGTTGAGTAGGGGTCTTGGGCCTCTACGCGTCAAGTCACGGGGTGTTGGCCTCTTGAGAAGATGGTGGGCTGATGGACTTCCCGGGGCGTGCGCGTGTGGGACCTTGCGCGGCCTCGCGCATGGGGTGCCATTGACGGCCTCGCAGCCTCTCTCGGCCTCGCGCACGGGGCGCCATGGACGGCCTTGCAGCCCCTCTTGGCCTCGCGCATGGGCATGGTGGGAGTGGCCCAAGGGCCTCGTGGATTGGTGGCCTCGCGAGACAGGAGGGCCTCGCGGAATGGGACGGCCTCGCCCATTTGATGGCCTCGTGGCCTCCCTCGGCCTCGCGCGGTTGGAGTGGCCTAAGGGCCTCGCAGATTGGTGGCCTCACGAGACGGGAGGGCCTCGCGGAATGGGACGGCCTCGCCCATTTGACGGCCTCGTGGCCTCCCTCGGCCTCGCGCGGTTGGAATGGCCTAAGGGCCTCGCGAGACAGGAGGGCCTCGCGGAATGGGACGGCCTCGCCCATTTGATGGCCTCGTGGCCTCCCTCAGGCTCGCGCGGTTGGAATGGCCTAAGGGCCTCGCGGATTGGTGGCCTCACGAGACAGGAGGGCCTCACGGAATGGGACGGCCTCGCCCATTTGATGGCCTCGTGGCCTCCCTCGGCCTCACGCGGTTGGAATGGCCTAAGGGCCTCGCGGATTGGTGGCCTCGCGAGACGGGAGGGCCTCGCGGAATGGGACGGGCTCGCCCATTTGACGGCCTCGTGGCCTCCCTCGGCCTCGCGCGGTTGGAATGGCTTAAGGGCCCCGCGATACGGTGGGGTCTCGCCCACGCAAGGGCCTCGCGAGATGGCCTCGCGAGATGGTGGGGCTTCACCCATGTGACGGCCTTGCATTTTCCCTTGATGAGATTATGAGCATCAACACTTGCCCCCCTAGTCTAAAAGAGGGTCTTTAGGTGCTCTTGTAGACTATTCATCTTGGTCCCTATAAATACGCCTTCATGCATGGCTTAATTCTTACACTTTACTTCCTTGTTAGTATTACTTCTCTTTTGGTAACTCTTGTATTGTCTCAAGAACTCCCTTTTTCTTTTAAGGCATAAATACATATGTTGCTTGTTTATTTCTTGTTCTATTGCATTTGAGGCCCTTTTAAGCCTGTGTGAAGGGGTTTAGTTGGTTCCCCTCTTTTATCTATCAGGCTGGAGGTCCTTTGGAGCCCATGTGAAAGGGTTCACTGGGACCTCTTTTGGTGCCTCTTGGTTGCTTTTATAAGGATATTTTGACCCCTTGGGTCTTAGTTATCCTTTTATGTTTTTCTTGCGCGCGCTTATTATTTCTTTGCGAGAAGCATCCCTCTCGTCATTATGCATAGTACTATTTCTGCAAGGGTCTCTTTTAGGACCCTTTTTGGCTAGACGGCTTGGTGGCCGCTCTAGACTTATTAGTGTTGTCACTATATATATATGTATATTTTTTTGGTAAGGCCTTTTGGCCTCCTTGATGTTCAAAAGGGTAGCTAATCCTTGTAAACCCAGGGACGCCTTGCAAGGTCTTTTTACTGTTTCCTGTGTTTAGGGACTTCGCCTAGGGCCCCGATATAAGGGGTCCTTCTAGGACCTCCCATTAAACGGTCCTTTCTAGGGCCATGGTCCCTCTTGGGTCCTCCTGATGGAGGGCCTTTTTTAGGATCCTCCTGGTGCATAGGATCCTTTTTAGGATCCTGGTGCAAGGGGTCCTTCTTTGGATTCTCCTGCTTGTTGCTTGCTTCGTCTCCACGAGCCACTTCCTCTTGATGGAGGGCCCTTTTTAGGATCCTCCTGATAGGGGGTCATTTTTAGGTTACTCCTAATTGAGGGCCCTTTTTAAGATCCCTTATTAAAGGGTCTTTTTTAGGAGCCTCTTTTTTAGAAGTCTCCTTTTTAGGAGGGCGAGGGGTCCTTTCTAAGATCCTCCGTTATAGGGCCCTTTTTAGGTTCCCCTTGCTAGCTGCATGTTATTGCCTCCTATCCTGCCCCCCAAGCGCTTGGTGAAATTTATTTCGGCAGGCACTTTGGCTGATGCTTGTGCGGCGAAGGAAGTAAACACGGGAAGTAGCAAACGGTTTCATTTATAGCACGCGGTTTACATATAACTTTGTAAATAAAAAAGAAAAAGGTTACATATAACTAGGAGGCTACCTAGGGTAGTCTCTTTGATTCTTACTTAAGCTAAAATAATGAAGAACGAGCTAAACATAGGTTTTTTTTGGCACTAAGAGCCGAAGTCTTGCTGGTTGCACTTCTCGAGAGGCTCCGTAACCTGCAGGTCCAATCTTGCGTGGGTCTAACTTGTGCAAGTCGCTCCTTCATGTACAGACATCGCCATTGGCACGGACGGTTTGGTGGCTGCGCGGAGGGACATGTTATAGCATTCCCTCGCTTCCTTCTGCTCCCCTCTCACACATGCTACTCCCCTAGGGGTGGGGAATTTCATGGCCAGGTGATATACGGAAGTTATTGCCTTCAATTCTCCCAGAGAGGGTCTCCCTAACACCACGTTGAAGGCTGAGGTGCAATCTACCACGACGAAGTTGGCCATTACGGTGGCTTGCCTGGGTTGCTCCCCCATGGTGAGGGTTAATTCGATTGTCCCCAGGGGTCGCATCGAATCTCCCGTAAGCCCATACAAAGTCGTGGTGCAAGGCTTTAGGTGATGGAGGCTCAACCCCATCCTTTCCAGCGCCTGTCGATACAAGATGTCCACAGAGCTCCCGTTATCCACCATGACCCGATGTACCCTCATATTGGCTAGTTGGGCGGTTAGCACCAGGGGGTCGTTATGAGGAAAATTCACCCCCTGCGCATCTTCTTCAGTGAAAGTTATTGAGTCATTCTCGCCCTTGAAGCTCTTCGGGGGGCGTTGCTCCAAACTTAAAACGCAATGTGGTGGACTTTGCCAGGCCTCCCTGGCATACCTGTCTCGTCCTTTCCTAGAATCTCCTCCGAATCCTGGTCCTCCAAAGATGGTCCTAACCTCCCCCTGCACTTCCGGGGCCATCTCACGTGCCCGCAGGGGGGGGGGGGGGGCACTCCCCCTTCTGGCCTCTGGTTATCCTTGCGCACATACTTGTCCAAATGTCCCCTGCGGATGAGTTCCTCAATTTCTTCCTTCAAATGGATACACTCTGCCGTGGTGTGACCGGTATCCTTATGGTACTGACAGTATTTACCAGGGTCTCTCTTGGACCGGTCCTTTCTCATTGGTGGGGGTCTTTTGAAAGGAACTCGATCTTCATTGGTGAGGTAAATGTGCTCCCTGGTGTCTGTGAGGTCTGTGTAGTAAGTGTAAGCCACTTGCCTATGATCATTCCCATGTTGGGTTTTCCTCTGGTGGTCATCTCTTGATCCATCGTATGCCTTTTTCTTCTTTGCTACATTCGACCCGTCGTTAGCTGGGGGCTTCGCGGGGGGCTCCTCCTTTCCTGCCTTCAGGTTTGCATGGCCATCCTCCACGCAGATGTACTTCTGCGCTCTCTCATAGAAGTCGTCTAAGTCGGTGACTTCCCTCTTCAACATGTTGTCCCACAACTTGCTTCCTGGGAGCACTCCGGCGGTAATGGCCATTTTTAACTCTCGGCGCGTTAGGCTCCCCACTTTCGCGGCCTCCATATTGAACCGGTGAATGTAGCTCTTCAGGCTCTCATTCTCCCCTTGCTTCACGTTGGCCAGGCTGGTACCTGGCATCGTGTAGTCTCGCACGGCATGGTGCTGTTGGAGGAATTCGTCAGAGAATTGTTGCCAGGACCTAATGGACCCCGGCCTTAGTCTTTTGAACCATTTGTAGGCGGGTCCTCTCAGAGTAACAGTGAAACAATGGCACCTGGCACCACTTCCGATCCCCCTCAGTTTCATCAGATCATTAAACGCGTCCAGGTGGTACTTTGGATCCGTGCTCCCTTCGTAGGGGGTCATATTGGGCTCCTTAAAGTTGGCAGGAAGTCGGATGGCCTGAATCTCCCTCACGAAGGGCGACTCATGGTCGAATTCTTCCTCATAGATCAGGCCGCCTGATGCGGTGACGATCTTGCTTCGCAGGCTCTTCATCTTCATCTCCGTGTCCAAGTCCTGCCTCCTCTTGCTTAGAGAGTCCTTCAAAGCGGACGGGCTAAGACCTGCCTTTCCCTTGCCCTCTCGAGGCGCTATAGGGGGTGTGGTGCCTTTGCCCGCCCTCTTTTTATTGAGCTCCTCTCGTAAGTCTGAGGGGGCTTTTTTAGAGGTGACCTCGTCCTCATTGCGAGGGGCAGCGTTGGCCCTCGGCGCTGGTTTCTGGGCCTGCTTAGGCGGTTCGGGGTGATCACGTTGCTTCGTTCGGGGGGTATTACTGGTTGAATGTCGGGTTCTCCCATCATCTATCGGTACAGTGGTCTCCACCCCATCCTTGCCCTTCTCCTTCCTCTTAGGCACGGTTACGCTGGACTTACCCTGCAGCAGGCCATTAAGGACCTCTTGCATGTTTTCTAAGGTGGTTTCTAATCTTTGGTTTTTACGGTGGAGCTCACGTATCTCCTCTTCGTAGAACCGGGATTTCGAACTCGAGCTCACGGAGTGGACCCGGGGGTGCTTATCATGCCTACGGGCAGAAGGGCCCGGGTCTTGCCGGCCAGAGTTCGGTGCCTGCGGCGGTTTTGGAGGAGGGAACTCGTCGGCGTTTACCGGTGGTGCTCTTGGAGGACTTCCTCCAGGTGGAACGGCTAGTGATGAGGCCACCCTATCGCCTCCGTGAACTTCAGGGTCTTCCGGGGGCTCCACGTCTCTTGGTGGAGGAGCGTCCTTCATGGAGGCCTTCAGTTGGGCACCGCTCAGGTGAGCCTCTACCTCTCGTGGCTCCCTCAGCCGCTTTGAGCGTCTTGGCATCTTCTTCTTGCCAGAAACAATGGTGGAACAGTAGCTTGAAATTAACGTTCCCACAGACGGCACCAAACTGTTGACGGTGAGAACTCGTCAACGAAGTTAAGTTGGAAAAATTATCAAATCAAGATCACTGATCGGAAAACTGTAAAAACTTGAACAATAACTCAAGAACAATGATAGAACAGTAATGGAGAATTCAGTCTTTCATTCACACTCAAACCTCTGCTACCGTAAAATTTCCAACCCCCTTTCAGGTGGCCTTGGAATTCATTTTATAGTAGGCTCTAATGGCCTTAGGTACATAGTGGTCCAGGGGACCAAGTGGTACAAACGTACTGTATTATGGGAGTGGCTTCAGAGGTTGTGGTTGTACATCCCGTACAGGAGCAGGTGTCAGGAGGATGTCTCCACTACTTGTCTGTACCCATGTCTGATGTGTGGTGGCAGGCGTATTGGCGCAGGAGGTAGTGGTGTCGGTTCTGACCTACGACCGTAGACGTACGGTCCATGACCTTTGCCCCAGCAATCTCACTGGCACTGGTATCCGTACTTAGTACATGGTCGTACAAATACGTCTCATTCGACTCGTACTGGATCTCCTATGCATAGGGACTTCGAGGTGTGAAAAAGGGGATCCTTGGTGCCCGTACTGGTCGTGGCGTTGAGTAGGGGTCTTGGGCCTCTACGCGTCAAGTCACGGGGTGTCGGCCTCTTGAGAAGATGGTGGGCTGATGGACTTCCCGGGGCGTGCGCGTGTGGGACCTTGCGCGGCCTCGCGCATGGGGTGCCATTGACGGCCTCGCAGCCTCTCTCGGCCTCGCGCACGGGGCGCCATGGACGGCCTTGCAGCCCCTCTTGGCCTCGCGCATGGGCATGGTGGGAGTGGCCCAAGGGCCTCGTGGATTGGTGGCCTCGCGAGACAGGAGGGCCTCGCGGAATGGGACGGCCTCACCCATTTGACGGCCTCGTGGCCTCCCTCGGCCTCGCGCGGTTGGAGTGGCCTAAGGGCCTCGCAGATTGGTGGCCTCACGAGACGGGAGGGCCTCGCGGAATGGGACGGCCTCGCCCATTTGACGGCCTCGTGGCCTCCCTCGGCCTCGCGCGGTTGGAGTGGCCTAAGGGCCTCGCAGATTGGTGGCCTCGCGAGACGGGAGGGCCTCGCGGAATGGGACGGCCTCGCCCATTTGACGGCCTCGTGGCCTCCCTCGGCCTAGCGCGGTTGGAGTGGCCTAAGGGCCTCGCAGATTGGTGGCCTCGCGAGACTGGAGGGCCTCGCGGAATGGGACGGCCTCGCCCATTTGATGGCCTCGTGGCCTCCCTCGGGCTCGCGCGGTTGGAATGGCCTAAGGGCCTCGCAGATTGGTGGCCTCGCGAGACAGGAGGGCCTCGCGAAATGGGACGGCCTCGCCCATTTGATGGCCTCGTGGCCTCCCTCGGGCTCGCGCGGTTGGAATGGCCTAAGGGCCTCGCGGATTGGTGGCCTCGCGAGACAGGAGGGCCTCGCGGAATGGGACGGCCTCGCCCATTTGATGGCCTCGTGGCCTCCCTCGGGCTCGCGCGGTTGGAATGGCCTAAGGGCCTCGCGAGACGGGAGGGCCTCGCGGAATGGGACGGCCTCGCCCATTTGACGGCCTCGTGGCCTCCCTCGGTCTCGCGCGGTTGGAATGGCTTAAGGGCCCCGCGATACGGTGGGGTCTCGCCCACGCAAGGGCCTCGCGAGATGGTGGGGCTTCGCCCATGTGACGGCCTTGCATTTTCCCTTGATGAGATTATGAGCATCAACACCTAATATGGTTTAATGGCTAGATTAGTAGGCCGGGAGGGCCATAACTCTTTAATTATGCCATTAAATGAATTTATGCATGTTTATGAGAATTATATTATAATATGATGTCAAATGCATGCATGTGGGTCCACATTTGTTTACAGGGGTGTTTTGGTAATTTGGCCCGTTGAGGGCATAATTGTATATTTGTTTGCATGTCAATGATATGTTGTGAGGCCACATTATAATGTGGATTGGTTCGAGTTATTCGGCATGAGACGATCTTTAGGTATAATTTATCGGTTTGGTCATAACAGGTTTAAGCTCGGGGTGAGTCTCGGGGTGTTTTAATGATTAGAGCGTTACCGGGAATTATAGGGTAACAGGATATGAATTATTGGTGTTTGAGATTGTTGAGGTTAGCGGGAATTGGAGAGCGTTAATTATAATTAACGGTATAGGTTCGAAAGTACCAATTTTGCCCTTGGGAAGGTTTTAGAAACTTTTAATGACTTAGGGGAATTTAGGTCTTTTGGTTGGATGTATATGACCTTTAGATGGCTGTAGAAAAACAGAACAAAAACAGAGTTTTACTTCTCCTTCCCGTGCATCACTCTCTTCCATTTCCTCTTTGGAGTTTTTGAGCTCAAAGTGAGGTTTCAAGCTAGGAAATCAAGGGACTGGGTTAGTAGACTTGGTTCAGTCATTGAAGGATGTTTAATCTCGGATTTGAGGTGAGTTTTAGCCATTGGTTTCTGGTTTTACTCTGTTTTAGCTTTGAGTTTTTAGTTTTTAACTCTCTTGATGGATAGTTGAATTGATGGAGGTTTTGATTGATGTTTAATTTGGGTTTTGATGAGGGTTTGATATAGATGGTGTTTAGGGGTTGGATTGAGTGTTTGGAGGAGGTTTGGAACTGGTTTGAAGGTTGGGTTCCAAGGGAAAACGCAGGGGAAGTTGAGCTGGTGCATGCTGGTTTTTGGTTGATTTGCGTAATGAGCCGCAACATGGCTATGGTGCGCTGCGGCCCATGGTGCTTGACAGGAAAAGGCCGCCTCTGTTTCAGGGGCGCGGCGCGGCGCAGCTAGGGAGGGCCGCGACCCTTAGGGAAATTTTGGCCAGAATTGTGTTCTTAGCTTGGGGATTCAAGCCTTAGGCCTCGAGATCGATTCTACTACCCGGTTTAGTAGGATTCGATGTCTCGGAGGCTAGGTTTTGGTTTGGGAACCCTTTGTTATCATTTTCATTGATGAATCCTATATTTTGGTTATGACCAGGTGATCGTCAAGGAATTAAAAGATTGATCGTTCTCAGGGGTCGTTCTTATAATAACTTTCACTCGAACCAGAGGTAAGAAAACAGTGTATGAATATAGTTGCACCCTGTATATGTATATGACATGCGTGGTTTGTTATTGAAGCATGTTGATTGATATATGTGGACATGGATTGCATATTAAATGCTAGTGAATGTTGATTACTTATATATGGCACTGACTAGTCAGGGACACTGACCTAAAGGTCAGAAACGGCATGAGCACTCTAAATGCGGGGCCGAACGAAGATTAGATCTAATCGATATCAGCTTTGAAAGGCTCTATGGCATTAATGTTGGACCGACCCTAAGGTCGATGAACTTATAAGCGTTTGGCTAGTCTAAGACTAGCACTCAGAGCCAGGGCATAGGGCCCCGGTGACTGTTGTCACATGGCTAGGGAACGATGTTCCAAGGTTATGACTCTATGGTCATGAGGAAGGTTATGTTGGTGACTATTCACCATACACCTATCCTGATCAAACTTGTGAAAGGATAACTTATCAGTTAAGCCCTGGTGACCCTATCGTCACATGGATAAAGGGAGTTGTACCCACTTTTGTGACTTTTGCTACTGTCGCCTATCTGTTTTGGACTGTTAGTCCTGGATGATTATTATGATCATTGTTGATATCATATCATGCTTTATTGTGTTTTCTTGTTGGGCCTTGGCTCATGGGTGCTATGTGGTGTAGGTAAAGGGAAAGAGAAGCTCACCCAACCTTGAGTGGAGAGCTTAGGCGGTGTTGTGTACATATTTGGCCGATTAACCACCACAGCCAAGGAGTTCTCAGAGGTACTAGGGGTTACCCTATTTTTGCTGCTTAGGTCGGTGGGGATTGTAAATTTGAAACAATAGAGACCATTTTGTATTGTAAATAACTTATAAACATTTTGAATGGCTCATGAGCAATTTATATACTTAATGAAATGTATCCTTTCCTTTTTACTGGTTTTTCACCTTAACCTGATAATAACACTTAGATCACGTTTTTAACCAAAGGACTCGGGTAGCGGGTCAACTTTCCGGTTCACTGTTCACCGTAACTGTTCTGGGGTAACCAGGGCGTTACGTCCTTAGGTTCTTGGTGCAATCAAAGGTCACAAAATTATGAAGTTCATTGATCCAGACTCTCTTCCTTCTCTGCAGTATCTCACAAAAGCTTATCAATCTTCTTCAACTCTCAATCCAGCGTTTATTGATTGGGAACAACAAGATCAGTTACTTTACACTTGGCTTCATTCTTCAATGACTAAAACCATCCTGACAAGAGTATTTGGTTGTGGCACCTCTGCTCAGATCTAGAAAATCTTGGAAGAGTATTTCGTTATTCACACAAATGCAAAAGTGGATCAATTTCAGATTCAGCTCAAGAATTTCAAGAAAGGCTCCTTGACAATTCATGATTATTTGCTTCGTCTCAAGACCAAACTTGGATCAGTGGGTCATCCAGTCACTTCGAAAGAACACATTGTTGCCATTTTCAAAGGTCTTCCTCCTGACTATGATCTCTTCATCATCTCCGTCAACTCTCGTTCTCAACCATACACTGTGGCTGAGATCGAATCTTTGTTACTCGCCCAAGAAAGTCAACTTGAGAAGCACCAAAATGAATTGGATTCATCTGTTGTTGTTGCTAATTTGACCTATTCTTCTGGTTTTAAAAAACGAGGTGCCTTGTCCAGTAATAATCGGTCTACTACTGCCTCACTTTTTGTCAGACCCAGTTGGAACCCATATGCTACATGTGTTAGACCACGCTTCAACAGTTCCCAAACCATCATGCATGGTCCCTCTTCCGCTATCAGCTCTTTTTCAGCACAAAGTAGTGGCCAGCCAAGTGGGTGTCCTACATGCCAGCTATGCCTACGTCCTGGTCATGTAGCTTCCAAATGTTACCAATGTTTCAATCAAGAGTTTCCAGGGTATGGTGCTTCTCCTCTGGACAAGTCTGCTTCACAACACATTGCCTTGATTTCTTTGGATGCCATGTAAATGACAGTGCATGGTACCCCGATTCTGGAGCCACAAACCATTGCACTAATGATCTCTCCAACATCACGCAGACACAAGAAAATCATGGGCCAAATAAACTACATGTGGGTGATGGGTTTGGTCTTCATGTGACTAAAGTTGGTAAGACCATTTTTCACACTTCTTCTACTCCAACTCTTTTTGTCATGAATCATGTTCTTTATGTCCCCACCATAACCAAAAATCTTATCAGTGTTTCTTAATTTACAAAAGATAACAATGTCTCCTTTGAATTTTTCCCTGACTACTGTCTTGTTAAGCATCAGGTTGCCAATGAGGTTTTGATGTGAGGTCAACTCACTCAGGGTCTCTATGCTTTTCCCTCTAAAGATCTTCATCTTTTCAAGCCTCATGCGTCTCCTCACTCCTCATCAGATACTCATTCCTTGTCCAACTCATCTTCCTCAAATTTTGTTCATACTGCTGATTCTTGTAATAATTCCTCTAGTGATGTTCCTCTCACTTGTAATAATTTTGTTTTTCATTTGTGGCATAGCAGACTTGGGCATCCTTCTGCTAGAACTGTAAGCACTGTTTTGAAAAATTGTAATATTCCTACAATTAATAAAACAACAACTGATTTTTGCAATGCTTGTTGTCAAGGAAAAATACATAGGCTACCTTTTTCTTCTTCTGAATCAGTTTATACTAATCCTCAAGAGTTTATTCACTCTGACTTATGGGGTCAAGCCCCTAATGTCTCTTCCAATGACTATAGGTACTATGTACATTTCATAGATGCCTATTCTGGAAATACATGAGTTTATCTACTCAGGGAAAAATTGTTAGGAACAATTATTTTGCCTCAATGGAAATTGATAATAATATTACAACTCTAGACAATATATTACAAATAAATATAGATTGATTGAATAATGTTACAACTCTATAACTGAAAATACAAATAAACTAAAGAACAAGAAGATGAGAAGAAGAATAGAATAGTGAAAAATATAACTCAAAGCAAAATATTACAAGTAAAGTAAAAGTGTTTGAAATAAAGAAAAGAATATTACAACTCAAAACAAGAAATACAAATAAACAAAAGAGAAGAATATGAAGATGAAGAGAAATAGAATAGAAAGAAAGAACAAACAAACTAAATAGAAATAACTCTCACTCACACTACCAAAGTGAAGAGTGTTGGGGATCACCAACTTGAACAAGGTTTGAAACCTTTGTCCAAAAACTTATTTTCCCTAACTCAAGCACTAAGGGATCTCTCACAGATTATAGGAAATGCTTTCTGGAATTATCAAGCCTCAAGGTGTTTCTAGCAAAGTGCTCTAATGGATAGAAATATTGTATCTTACAAGTGAGCATTAAGCTCCTATTTATAGAGTTTTGAGACACCCTTTGAATTTCAAATTCCACCAACCCCCATGGCTATTACCAATGATTATTTTGATGTTTTATGGAATTAAAATAGAGATTTGGGAGTTACTTGGTTGTTGGAAACGTTCAAAATTGGATAAAAACTGAAGTTGGAAAATGCTGCCAGCTACTTGGGCCGCGGCCTGAAAAAACAGGCGCTGCGACCCTCAGTGTAAATATGCTACTTGGGTCGCGGCGCCTGTTTCAGGCGACGCGACCCTTAGTTATTTTCCAGCAACCAATTTTTCCGATTTTCCAAAACGTTCCAAATTTATTCCCACTTGATTTTGTAACTTCCATACACAATATGGGAGTTAAAATCACATCTTTATCAATCATTTCTCATATGGCTTTAAGAAATTCATCTCAATATTGTGTAACAACAAATTTACACAATAATAAGTGATATTTGGAAGTTACAAATTTGTAACACCAAATATGTTACATATTTGGATATATCTCTTATATCTAAATATTGTAACTCTCTAGTATATGTTACAAAATGTGACACTCTTTGTCACATTTATTTAATCTAAAATTTTATATTATAATATAATATTACATTATATTATAAAATAATATAACATTCCCCCACTAGATTAAATAGTTATCTATTGTAACACTTATTTAATCAATCATTATATTTTTAAAATATAAAAAATCACCCACTTGATTAAATAAGAACTCTCTCTTATAGGAGTCATTGCATTAGTGCATAAAGAAAAGTGTTTTTCAACTTGAACTTTACTATAGTGTAACTATCATAAAATTTGTCGAAAATTTGGTTGCACTAGGCATTGAACCATCTTTTCATTTTGAAAAATCGGTGATAACACACACACCTTTGCGATGTTCACTTGAGACCTCTATGTCTCGCTCTGCACCGTTAATGGCCAAGTGCACTTTCCATTCATAGACGTTCTTGAGAATACTCTCATTCTCATGAGAGGCAGCAACACCCCTAGGTCCATATAGGAAGAATTCTTATAGTATTTTGTTACCAAAAATACTTGTCTTCACAAGACTGAATTCTATTAAAAAACCTTTAGGTTTTGACCCTCAACTTGGTAACTCACAAGTACTCAACATCTGAGATGGGACTTGTTTTGAGTACAACTAATATTCACTTGACTGACTTGTTGTTACCTATTGAACCTAACACTAGTTGAATAACTAGTGTTAAGATAGGTTACCATCAATCGTGAATCTCTTTAGGGAGTTTAAGTCCCATCCCTCAAGATGATGTAGCCACTAGATCCGTCGTTAGTGGCTTAGTGAAAGGATCTGCCAGATTTTCACTTGTTCTCACATAGGATATTGAGATGAATCCTCTTTGAATCAATTCTCTTACATATCCATGTCTTAGACTAATGTGTCTAGACTTCCCATTATACACTCTGCTGTATGCTCTAGCCAATGTAGCTTGGCTATCACAATGTATCGATATAGTGGATACATTCTCTTTGATTAGGGGTATCTCTATCAACAAATCTCTTAACCATTCGGCCTCTTTGCCGGTAGCAACTAGAGCTATAAACTATGCTTCCATAGTGGAATGAGATATACAGGTTTGTTTCTTGGAACCCCAAGAAATTGCACCCCCACCAAGTGTAAATACCCAACCAGTTGTGGACAAGTTGTCCCCAAGATTGGATATCCAACTTGCATCTGTATATCCTTCTAAGATTGAAGGAAATTTGGAGTAATGAGGGCTTAGTCCTTTGGTTTTCTTGAGATAACCTAGGACTCTTCCAATCGCCTTCCAGTGATCCACACTTGGATTACTTGTAAACCTACTAAGTTTACTCACCGCAAATGCTATATCAGGTTTAGTACATTGGGCAACATACATTAGACTTCCTATAGCACTAGCGTACTCCAATTGAGCCACCGCTCTTCCTTCATTCTTCTCTAGTTTAACACTATGATCAAATGGAGTATTGGCATCTTTAACCTTGAGATAGTTAAATTTTTTCAATACTTTCTCAACATAATGGGCTTGCCCTAACGCAAAACCCCCACTATGTTTCTTTACTTTGATACCAAGTATGGTGTCAACTTCTCCAAGATCTTTCATCTTGAAGGTTGATGATAGAAACATCTTCGTTTCTTCTATCTCCTTCATGCTATTACTTAGAATAAGCATGTCATCCACATATAAGCAAACAATGATCACATATCCCTTACAAGTTTTGGAATACAAACATTGTTATGTCTAAACCCATTAGACATGATGGTATGATCAAATTTCCCATGCCATTGCTTAGGAGCTTGTTTCAATTCATATAAGGATTTTACAAGTCTACACACTTTATGCTCATATTTTGGTAGGACAAACCCTTCGGGTTGTTCCATATAGACCTCCTCATTGAGGTCACCATTAAGGAATGCCGTTTTGACATCCATTTGATGAACATACAAGTTGTGTATAGAAGCTAAAGCGAACAAAATTCTTATAGAAGTTGTTCTTGCAACAGGCGCATAAGTATCGAAATAATCGATACCCTCTTTTTGCCTAAACCGTTTAGCTACTAATCTAGCTTTAAAGGTTTGGATAGTGCCGTCAATGGGGTATTTTCTCCTAAATACATACTTACACCCAATTGGCTTAGACCCCGGTGGGAGGTCTACCAATTCCCAAGTGTTATTGGAAAGAATGGAATCCATCTCACCATTGATGGCTTCTTTCCAAAATGCACTATCTCTCGATTGCATAGCTTCTCTATAAGTCTTAGGATCATCCTCAACGAGAAGTACAATAGGAATTTTCCTAATAACTTCCTCTCTATTTCCTTCTACCATGTAGAATGAAATTCGTTGAGAATCTATGTCATCCACCACTAGACTTTTCTCATTATTTTTTAGCCTTTGACTTCTTCTAAGTTCAAAGGGTTGCTTTACATTCTTTTGAGAATTCTCCTCTTGAGAATCAATTTTGGATGTAGAAGCTTGAGAATTGTTCTCATATAACAAATTCTCCTTTAGAGATGTTGAAGCTTGAGAATTGTTGTCACATAACATGTTCTCAAAGAATTCAACTTCTCTAGATTCAATCACAATATTAAACTCTAAGTCTAATAGCCTATAAGCTATACTATTGTTGGCATAACCAACAAAAGCACACTTTATGGCTCTTGAACCTAAATTTGTTCTATTAGGTTCGTTTTTCTTGCAATATGCATGACACCCCCACACTTTGAAGTACCCTATGTTGGGTTTTCTTCCTTTCCATAACTCATATGGAGATATCTCGTTTTTCTTCATCGGTATTCGATTAAGAATGTGACAAGAGGTTAAAAGCGCTTCACCCCATAAGTTGAAGTTCAACCTAGAAAACACCAACATAGAATTTATCATCTCTAGATAAGTCTTATTTTTCCTTTCGGCAACACCATTGTGTTGTGGTGTATAAGGTGCGGTACACTCATGAATTATACCATTTTCTTCACAAAATGTATTGAATTCATTAGAGAAGTACTCTCCTCCTCTATCACTTCTTAGCACCTTAATCTTTTTATTTAGTTGATTTTCAACTTCTAATTTATATAATTTAAAAGCATCAAAAGTTTCATATTTATGCTTTAAAAGAAACAAATAGGTATATCTACTAAAATCATCTATAAAAGTAAAAAATACATTTTACCACCTCTAGTTAAAACACCATTTAATTCACAAAGATCACTATGGATTAAATCTAGTAAATTAGATGATCTTCCTATACTAGGAAATGGTTTCTTAATCATTTTTTCCTTGACACATATTTCACATTTACCATAGTTTTTAATATTGCATGCAATCATACCACATTTTACTACTCTTTTCATGGTCGAAAAACCTATATGTGATAGTCTAAGATGCCACAAAAACAAAGAATCATACTCAACTATATAGGCGAAATTAGCATTTTTATTGATAACATTGAAAGTTACATCATTGGTACACAATTTAACCATACCCTCACAAGAGTACCCCCTTTCCCAAAAATACATTTGATTTGGTAAGTATAAGTTTACCGGATTCAAAAATGGCTTTAATTCCGGGCTTGCCAAGCAAATCACCACTTATCAAGTTTCTACTCATTTCGGGAACATAAAGTACATTCACTAATGTAACTTTCTTGCTGGAGGTGAAAAAGACTTCAATGGTACATTTGCCAAGTACCTTGGATTTTCCCTCATTGCCCCATTTGAATCTCATGGTTGCCCTTTGAAGCTTCAAAGGTCTTGAACAATGATTTGTCATAGGTGACATGGACGATGGCACATGTATCATACCACCACCCTTTCACCTTGCCTTGGACCGCATTCACCTCACTAAGGGTAGCAACTATGTTTTCCTCTTGAGTTGCGTTCACCTTAGGTCCTTGTTGGTCTATTCTATGCCTACACTCTCTAGCATAGTGACCATTTTTCCCACACACAAAGCAAGGACCCTTCTCGCCCTTAAACTTGTTTGGGTTGGTTTTTGGACCCAAAGGTTTGTCATTACCATTTTTCCCTTTGTTTTTGGGATGTTTTGGTTGTGACACCGCATTTGCTTTGGAAGTCTCTTCATTAGACCCCTTCACAAGTTTATCTCTACATATCAATTCCTCTTCGATTCGAATATGTTTTTGGATTTCCTCCAAAGAATAATCCTCATTTTTATGAAGGATTCTTTTCCTATAGCTCTTCCAAGTTGGTGGTAATTTAGCCACTATAGCACCAACTTGAAAGGCCTCGGGAAGCTCAATCTTTAGCACTTTCAATTTGTTAACAATAATTTGCAATTCATGTATTTGAGGAAGCATGGGTTTATTACCAAAAAATTTGAAATCAAAATATTGCGATATCAAAAACTTTTTGGTACCTTCCTCTTCTGCCTTGAATTTTGTTTCAAGTGCATCCCATATCTCCTTTGCCGATATGATCTCAATGTAGAGGTCATAGAGTCTATCGAAAGGGGCATTGAGGATATGACCCCTACAAAGGAGATTGTCCTCCTCCCTCTTCCTTCTTTTCTCCACCACCTCGAGAGTGTCTTTGTCGGATGGTTTTGGGAGAGGTTCTAGAGTGGATTCTAGAATGTAGGCGATTTTGAGAATGGTTATAAGAAACCTCACTTTGTCTTGCCATCTAGTGAAATTGGACCCATCAATCCTATCCAATCTCACTAGGTCTTGATTCATAATCTTGATGGTCTCACCTTTCATTGAAACAAACAAGAAATAAGCTTTTGAATGTTAGGAACAATTATTTTGCCTCAATGGAAATTGATAATAATATTACAACTCTAGACAATATATTACAAATAAATATAGATTGATTGAATAAGGTTACAACTCTATAACTGAAAATACAAATAAACTAAAGAACAAGAAAAAGAGAAGAAGAATAGAATAGTGAAAAATACAACTCAAAGCAAAAATATTACAAGTAAAGTAAAAGTGTTTGAAATAAAGAAAAGAAGATTACAACTCAAAACAAGAATGACAAATAAACAAAAGAGAAGAAGATGAAGATGAAGAGAAATAGAATAGAAAGAAAGAACAAACAAACTAAATAGAAACAACTCTCACTCACACTACCAAAGTGAAGAGTGTTGGGGATCACCAACTTGAACAAGGTTTGAAACCTTTGTCCAAAAGCTTATTTCCCCCTAACTCAAGCACTAAGGGATCTCTCACAGATTATAGGAAACGCTTTATGGAATTATCAAGCCTAAAAGTGTTTCTAGCCAAGTGCTCTAATGGATAGAAATGTTGTGTCTTGCAAGTGAACATTAGGCTCATATTTATAGAGTTTTGAGACACCATTTGAATTTCAAATTCCACCAGCCCCCATGGCTGTTACCAATGATTAATTGAATGTTTTATGGAATTAAAATAGAGATTTGGGAGTTACTTGGCTGTTGGAAACGTTCAAAATTGGATAAAAACTGAAGTTGGAAAATGCTGCCAGCTACTTAGGTCGTGGCCTGACAAACAGGCACTGCGGCCCTCAGTGTAAATATGCTACTTGGGTCGCGGCGCCTGTTTCAGGCACCGCGACCCTTATTCATTTTCCAGCAACCAATTTTTCCGATTTTCCAAAACGTTCCAAATTTATTCCCACTTGATTTTGTAACTTCCATACATAATATGAGAGTTAAAATCACATCTCTCAGCCATTTCTCATATGACTTTAAGAAATTCATCTCAATATTCTGTAACAATAAATCTACAAAATTATAGGTGATATTTGGAAGTTACAAATATGTAACATATATGGTGTTACATATTTGTAACTTCCAAATATCACCTATTTGTAAGTTACATATTTGGATATATCTCATATATCTAAATATTGTAATTCTCTAGTATATGTTACAAAATGTGACACTCTTTGTCACATTTATTTAATCTAAAACATTATATTATAATATAATATAATATTACATTATATTATAAATAATACAACAAAAATCAGAGGCTTTACCTACATTTATCAATTTTAAAAACCAAGTTGAAAATGAATTTAATTGTAAAATCAAAACCTTTCAATCTGGGGGGGGGGTTCAAAGTTATCTCATAGACTTTCATGTCCTACCACTCATGGGCAGAATGGTGCTGCTAAATGGAAGCATCGACACATCATTGGAACTGCTCTAACAATTCTAGCTAATGCTTCTATGCCCCTGAAATATTGGGATGAAGTTGTTCGTTCAGTAGTTTATGTTATCAATCGTTTACCATTAGTAGTTCTTTCTGGTTTATCACCATTTCAGGTCTTGTTTAATAAACAACTTGATTACTCATTTCTCCGGGTTATTGGTTGTGCTTGTTTCCCAAATATACGACCTTGCAATCCAAATAAGCTTGCTTTTCGGTCTCTTGAATGTCTTTTTCTTGGTTATAGTATCAAACATAAAGGCTATGAATGCCTTGCTCCAAATGGTCGTTTGTATATCTCTCATGATGTTTTATTCAATGAGCATATTTTTCCATATGCCAAACTTGTTTTAGACAAACCATCATCTCCAAATCGTCTTTTGTTTCTAACACATCTGTTCAAATACCCATGTGTCGTTCTTCCCCTCCACATACCACCTCCATTTCACAAAAATCTTCACCAACACCATCTCAGTCTATGCCTCCAATCATCTCCTCACATTCCCAACCTATTTTACTGTCATCTCCTCCTCATGAGTCACCTTCTGCTATCATTGAACCTGAGCCAATCCCACCAGCACCCACTAACACACACACCATGATCACTAGAGCTAAGCGTGGTGTTTATAAGCCCAAAGTTTATCTAACTTCCCAAGAGCATCTTTCTGTTCATAGTGCCTTGCATGATGATAATTGGAAAGCTGCAATGACCGAAGAGTTTCAAGCTCTCCTAAAAAATAATACACGGACCTTAGTTGACTTTCTTACTTCTAGAAAGTCTATTGGTTGTAGATGGGTGTTCAAGGTCAAAGAAAAACCAGATGGCAGTGTTTTGAAGCATAAAGCCAAATTAGTGGCACAAGGTTTTAACCAAAGGTTTGGCCTTGATTACACAGAGACATTTAGTCCTATCATTAAGCCTTCCACTATCCGAGTGATCTTGACGATTTCTCTTTCTCGTGGTTGGCCTATCAAGCATCTTGATGTCAATAATGCCTTTTTAAATGGTCATCTTCATGAGGAGGTATATATAAGGCAGCCACCTAGTTTTGAGGATCCTACCTTTCCCAATAAATTTTGCAAGGTACAAAAGGCAATTTATGAGCTTAAGCAGGCTCCTAGGGCCTGGTTTCAGAAACTCAATGATACCCTGCTTCATTTTGGCTTTGTTGGGGCTCATTCAGATCAGTCCCTTTTTGTTCGAACAACACAACTTCATACACTTTCATTTTCATATATGTTGATGATATATTATTGACTGGCAGCTCTCATTCTGAATTGCAGAGTTTGATTTTTCAACTCAACAACTCTTTTGCTTTGAAGGATCTTGGTAATGCCAGTTATTTCCTTGGTATTCAGCTTACTACTACTACAGATAATGTGCTTCATTTATCTCAGAGGAAGTACATCATAGATTTGTTGTGCTGAGCCAAACTTCAAAATGCCAATTCTTTGCCAGCTCCAATGTGCAGTGGTGAAAGATTATCAGCTTTTGGTAGTGATCCTGTAGCCAATGCCACTTTGTATCAAAGTCTAGTTGGTGCCTTACAATATGCCACAATCACCCATCCTGAGATTTCTTTTCCAGTCAACAAGCTTTCGCAATTCATGCATAATCCTCTTTAGTCTCATTGGAAAACATTGAAGAGGTTATTGCGATATTTGAGGGGCACTTTGGATCATGGCATTCATTTTACGAGATGCAGCAACCTCAACCTTGTTGGCTTCTGTGATTCAGACTGGGTTTCAGATCCGGATGATAGACGCTCAACCTTTAATTTTTGTGTTTATCTTGGTTCCAATATCATTTCTTGGTCTTCAAAGAAACAGCACACGATCTCCAGATCAAGTACTGTAGTTGAGTATAGAAGCCATGCTCATCTCACTACCGAGATCACCTGGATCCAATCTCTTCTTACTGGGCTATTTGTGTCTCTTCCTGCAACACCAACTATTTGGTGTGACAATCTTAGCACTGTTTTGATGTCTGCCAACCCTGTCAACATGCTGGCACTAAACGTGTTGAACTGGATTTGCATTTTTTTTGTGACAAGGTTGTCACCAAGCAGCTGATTGTCAAACATGCTCCTTCTATGGACCAAACTGCTGACACTTTTACAAAGCCTCTTTCTGCTGCTCGGTTTCTATTACTTCGAGACAAACTTACAGTGGTTCCATTACCCACTCTCACTTTGAGGGGGGGGGGGGGGGTGTTAGACACTATACTTAATTGTAATTAGTTAATCTATTTCTAGTTGGTTAGTTAGGTATTTGTATTCTATTATGCTTAACAGACTTGTCTTGATTTTGTAATCATGTATAAACCTCTTGTAATTGTTTCAGTAATTCAATGACAATTATATTCATTCATTTTCATATTTTTTACAGTCTAAGCTGACTTTCAATCTCTCTATGAGGTGCTCAGAGATTATTTTATATACCACATTACAAAGTCTTATAGGCAAATACTCTTTAATCTTCGTCGGTTTTGTAATCTTGGGGATGAGAGTGACAAGGGTCTCATTAATCTGGTTCACATGTATGTTATCATTTAGAACCAACAAACACACTTGAATCATATCAAATTTGGTAAGGTTCCAAAACTTTTGAAAAAGAAAAGGTCGGAAAACCGTCCTTTCTAGGAGCCTTCAATGGGATTATAGTTTTAACGACTTTCACTACATTTTCATTGGTAAATTCTTCCAACAAAAAATTATTTATCTTCGAAGATACCTTGGGTTGCACCACACTAGTAACTTTATCTACTTGATCAGTCGATGACTTAATGGAAGTGAAGATATCTTTAGAGACCTTGTAATAATGCTCTGAAAGATCTTGGGATTACTCAGTATAACACCAACCTCATTAATCAACCCCTTAATGTGATTCTTTTTCTTCCGAAGATAAAGCCTTATGGTGAAAGTAACTCGAATTTTATCTCCATTTTTTAACCATATTTCTCTACTCCTTTGTTGCCAATACAACTCATTCTTATCCATGAGAGCATTCAAAATTTTCTCCTCATTCTTTAAAATAGTCCAATTCTCAGAACTCATATTCAGAGAAAGTCTGAAATCTTTTGCTTAGTTTCATTCAGTCTTTTATTGAGATCATTTATTTTCTCATCATTCTAGTTTTTAAGATTGGTACCACATCTAAGAATTTTGGATTTAAGAAAAATCGAGCTATTGCAAAAGACTCCCTCATACCAGTTATTCTCAATGATAACATGACATTTAGCATCGTCAGCCCAAGCATCTTCAAAATGAAACTAGATTTTTTTTCCTTTCCTTTATCCTAAGGTTCCACACCAAATTCTAAATCATAGATTTATTGTCAAAACACTACCAATCCATAAACATAAACCTGTGATGGGGAGAAGTATCGTTCCAGTCCATGTTAACAAAAACCCTGTCCAAATTTTCCATAACAAACCCCTCCCAAAGTCCTAATGCATGTTGTACTAAGCCACTGCTTAATCCCACACGATCCACATAAAAATAATTAGGAAAACCACATCTTCGAGTCACATTCTTAGCTTGCATACTAGTTAACTTACTCTTCGATATGAAAACCATATCCAACTTGTGAAAATCAATATTGAATTTGAGAGCATTCAATGTCCAAGGATTCCTCATCCCTTGGACATTCCGCCACATGATTTTCATTGTGATCAGCGACCTTGTCCTATAAGGCTCGTCGATTCAGATGATAGAAAAGGAGAAGGTAAATCCACATTGTTAGAAATACATTTCTCTAAAGTTTCATTTTCACTTACACCATTTAACAGGGACACAACAAGATCACCCCATGGATCCCCTCCCTTGAAGCTTTTGAGCCCAAGGGCTACCCCCAAAGCTTGTTAGATGCAATTTTCCTGAATTTTTCCTTGATTGACTGCTTTTTCCTTCCTTCATTTTTCCTACCACCATTGATAGCTTATGAACCCAAAGAGAATGATCCCATGTGATTGGGATGGATAGTATCATTTTGCACAGACCTGAACTATTCTTTAAAAATCTCGATCTAAACTCTCTTCATCTATTACTTCTGAATTTCTTAGAGGTATTTTTCCATCAGTCTTTGATTGACCTTTTTCAGAAGTAATTAGGGATTTTTCATTACCTTCGAGCCTCACCCTAGTCCACTGCCTGAGACATTAGTCGTAGCGATTCAAGCGTTATCACTAGATTCTTGGGGTTATTGAAGCAATCTTTGATGTTGGATTCAAAATTTAACCAGTCGCCGTGTAATGAGAATTGTTGACCATTTGGATGCTCTGTCATGACAATATCATTTTGACAAAAGTTCTAGTCATGTCCCCACTATCCACATCTGAAGCAGAGTAGAAGGAGCTGCTCAAATTTGAACTGAACTCAGTGCTTTTGACCCTCCACCAGTAAGAATCTACCAACCATAATAGGGTTGTTGATGGGAAATTTAATCTTGAATCTTACTTCTCTTTTCATTAAAATCAATATAGGATTATCCCACTTCACTTGGATAACATTACCAGCCATGTTTCCTAGCCTTTTGGTGTTGTTTAAAGTTAACACTTTTTTATGGAAAATCTTCCATTCGAATCCAACATTTTGCCTGTTCAAGTTTGACATCTAGGAAATTTGCTTTCACACCAATTTACTTCAAATCTGCATCCATCAGAGGTGCTAACACACTAATTTCTTTTGCTGCTTTTTCACGCCTATCAGCAAACCACGCCTGAAGAGTGAATCATATGAATTCAAGAAAAGTTACAAGTGGAAAGGACCTTGCCTCCCTGGTTTTATTGTTGAATCTTTCTGCACAGTTGCTCGTCATGATATTGTATCGATTTTCAGGAAAATATGCGCGATTCCACCTTTCAAAACCAATTCCCTCAAGATATTCAACTATGGGAGGATCAATTACATTTATCTTTTCAAAGAACTTGTGAGAATCTATCTTTCGATACGCGTATGCTGCAGACCAAATTATATCATGACAATGGTCAATTTTGAATTTGGCAACCACATTCATGCATATGTGGTGGTAACAAGCACCGTGGTAGGCATTTGGGAGCACATCCTCCAAAGCATGAGTAATGCTAGCATGCATGTATGATATAAAAGCTTGGATGTACACGTTCCCTATGGCTTCCTTCAATTTTCTCATGAAATAAATCTGAGAGTTATGGTTCTCACTGTCCACCAGTCCGAATGCAATTAGAAACAAATGGATGTTTGCATCCAACGCAACAATACACAACATGTGGCCACCATACTTGGTCTTCAAGAATGTGTCGTCCACACAAATAACAGGGCGACAACACTAGAATCCCCTTCTAGAAACACCAAAGGAAAAGAAGCAATACAAGAAACAACCATCTTTTGTGAGAAAATCAGTAATGGTACCTGGATTCTTCTACTGCAACTGACATAGGTATCCAGGTAACTTGGAGTATGAATCCTCAGGTGTGCCTCTAACATACATAAGTGCCTTTTCTCTGCATTTCCATGCTTTCTCATAGCTCATTTCAACCTCAAAATGTTGCTTCATGTCCTCCCTTATGTTTTTTGCCATGTACCGAGTACCATCGGTAGCAAATTTCCTATTGATTAGGTGGCCAATAACCCACGGTGCTGCTTGACAGTGGTCCTTCTCTCGGATTTCTTGTGAGCAAATGTGTATATCGTTGTAGACAGTAATCTCAAACATTTCAGACTGCATATTTTTTTCTTTCCCCTCAATCTCCAACCACAATCAGGATCTTTGTAAGTAATGTACCACACATCAGTACCATATTTCTTCACCATAAACTCAAAATTATTCTTCATTGCAAAGATGGCTGCCTTGGTTTTCAATTCAAGCTTGTTATGAAAGAACTTGCCAAGGTGCAATTATCCAGAAGATGTGCCAGTTTAGAAAGGATGATTTTGATAAGAGGCCCCTATATCTTCTTTGGTAAACATAGGAGCACTCCAAGTTCTACGATCTTCACCTAAGTCTAATGGAGAACTCCATCTACTACTATTTTCATTTCTACCTGGACATAGACGACTACGCTGGTCACAGGTGTTTGCCAACCTTGTCTTCTATGTTATTCTTCCTCTAATACTTCTACATGCATAACATCTGAACTCTGGGTTGGCACATCTACCCTATTATCTAACCCATTAACATCTGCTGCATCAACAACATGATCATCATTGACATAAGGATCGTAGTCATAAGGATCATACTCTGCTGTGTCAGGAACATATGGCAAATCTCTAACAAGAATATCATCATGGACAATAACTTGAGGATTTGTCTCTGGAACAAATGTCTCAACCTCACTTTGAGTTCCCCTGAAACCAGTGTTGGGGTTTTATTCCCTAATTAAAACACAATTCATTTGTAATCTCAATTTTATTATCAAGAAAGGAATAGAAATCACTTTTTGACCTGGTCAATCACTTTGCTCACATGTTTTATTTTCATGATTATTTGTTTAATATAAACTTCTATTAAATCTCGAGCATATAACTAATCGCATTTATAGTGACGTAATCACAATGGAATATAAATATGATTATATGTTCAAAATAAGTTAGTCCTAAGATTAGTCAGTGCACAGGATTTACACTGACTTGCCAATCTACGATATGATCTACTTACACATTGTGGTGTTATGTTCTTTCCAGAACATTAGCAAAGTAGATAAGATTAGATGTATTTGTTACATCGGACTGGACCGATATTGACAGTTGATAAGATAAGTAAACATATCGTTATTATCTATTCTAGTCATATCATATAGTTGACCATAGGTCAATTCAATCTCAATTCTAAGTGATTAGTATTCTAACTGATTGTATTATTTGAGTTCTTTGACTTGTTCGTTACCAGCTTACCTTACGGACTAGCCCATACTTACATCTTGGGAACTCGGTAGTATAATTGAGTGGGGGTGTTAATCATAGATATGAACATCTATAGCTTTTGATGAAGAAATAAAATGATGGTTTTCTTTTAGTTTGGTTCAAGGTGTTAAATGATAGAGATCTCATTTCAGTAATTAAATTAGTTTACTGAAATATCATTTACAAGGAACTAAGTGTTTTTAAGGATAAAATACAATGAGGGGTAAAACGATATTTTAGTCACATCTCATTGTATACCGTCTACATAGGATTGAGTGACAATTATGGTTATAATAATGGATAATTAATAGTGTATCTATATTTTTTATAGAGCGTTCTATGAATTCAAGAGTGCAATTCTGAGTCTATAATGGAGTCACGAGGAATTAATAAGTTAGTAAATTTATTTGTTAGATTTATGATAACTTATTGGAGCTTGATTTCATAGGCCCATGGTCCCCATTGTACCTTGGATAAAATCATCTAGATAGTCTCAATTAATTGATTTAATTATCAAAATTTACCAGGTCAATTTTGGATAGCTTCACAGAGTTATGTAATTTTGAGAATAAAAGAGAAATTATGGCAGACTTATTAATTAAGATAAATTGGTATCTAAATTAATAAATAAGTTTAAATCAAGGTTCAAATTATAAATAATTAATTTGATAAAGGATTTAAAAAATTATTTAATTAATTAAATCAATAGAAAATAATACAGGCCTTGACTTTGAGTCCAATGGGCTTATAATCAAATGGGAAATTTCACGGGCCTAAAGCCCATGATAATGTCGACTTAGGGCTTCAAATTGGCTATTATTTTATTTATTTTTTAATTAAATTAAATGGCCTAATTGAGTCTATAAAAGGAGTGCTTAGAGAGAAGTCAAGATACAAGTTATGATAAGTGCATAAGTTCAGTAGTCAGATTTTCTAATAGGTTTTAGATTCTCTCTAAACACAAGTCCTTTTCTGAGCCTCTTTGTTATTTTCTCTTCTTCTCTCTGTATCTATCTCATGTGTTGAGAATTGCCCACTCTAGTCTAGGTGATTCTAAGGATACTTTGGAAGATTGTGAAGAAAATTGAAGATCAGTTCAGTTTCTTGATAATACTCTGCGACAGAAAGGATACAAGGGTTAGAGAAACTAAAGGAATGACTCACTAATTCCGCTACGTATACTGTAAGTATTCTTATCGTTGTTTCTCTTTGAATTCAATTTTAGAAACATGTTCTAGGTTATCTCATATTAATTTGTTTAATATTAGATCTACATGAAAATAAATAAAGATTTTGTATAAGTTTTCCGACAACCAGGACATGGGGGAGAAA
This sequence comes from Humulus lupulus, assembly GCF_963169125.1. Classification (NCBI taxonomy): domain Eukaryota; kingdom Viridiplantae; phylum Streptophyta; class Magnoliopsida; order Rosales; family Cannabaceae; genus Humulus; species Humulus lupulus. The sequence goes on along the minus strand of NC_084799.1, from coordinate 183,670,794 downwards.
TGTTCTCTTCAAATCAAACCTCTTTATTATCGCTGGGGGAGGCCGATGAATCATCTTCTCAACAGATTTCGATGCTAACCCTATGAATGCACAAACATGCTATCATTTTTCATAACATTAGGTTTGAAGGGTTGTGAGAGGCATGTGTACGGGACCTCAAGTTTCAAGTCGTACACACATTTATCTACTTCAAGCTCATTGTACAAAATGTCAAGTAGTTGCTCATACGTCACACCCTTCTCCAAAGGTAGAACTTGATTTTCAACATCCCTGAAAATCCAATCCCTATCTTCGAGTCCTCAAACCCATTGTATGCAACAACAAAAAAATGGAAACAGTAGAATCAGTATTGAAAAAAAGGGTCAAAAATTAATATTATAAAAAAAGCTGCAAAGCATCGGGTTCCATCGAGGTAAAGCTATCGACTCCTGTCGAGGTATATCGTTTTCTATCGAGGTGGTTTCCCAAGTAAAGACATGAGTAATTATTGATGTCCATCGAGGCAAGTCGAGGACCATCGAGGTAATCTCTCTAATTCAATCATTCTTGGCATGTCGAGGTCCATCGATGACCATCGGGTGACCTATTTACTTAAATGAATCTGGATCTATCGAATTCCATCGAGGACAATCGGGCATCATTGAGGTCCCCTAATCCTAACACCAACTGAGACACATCGAGGCAAATCGAGGACCATCGAGCCTTTGATTATGTGAAACCATCGAGGCATGTCAAGTTTCATCGAAACTCATCGAGGCAGACAAAAAACCCAGAAAAAACGTAGATAATTGAAGAACCAATCCGACAATAAAATAGTATAATAAAACATGAATGCATACACATAATTATTCGAAATAGTTAAAGCAATGTAAATAAACAAATTTCCTCACTAAATATAACGAAAATATACTTACCAATAAGATTTCTACCCTAAGTTCCGAAACCCAAAATGGAGTTTCTTGCCTTGATAGGGTTCAACACTTGCCCAAAAAATAAATATTAGATGAGCTCTAAAATTATTATAGATTGAGAGAATAAATGGTGGTTGCCTTATTTTTTTTAAGTGAGAGAGCTTGAGAGAAGGGAAAATGTGAGAGATAGAAGACAATATGAGAAAAAAAGAGTATCCTATATTATGTTAGAGACATTTTGAGAATCTAAGGAAATACTAATATAAAAGAGTGATGTGTAACTAACATGAAATAAGTGGTAGGACACTTTTATGCATAGATACACAAATTTCCCTATCTAAATTACATGTTTGTTAAAATTACAATATGTCAAAACTTTTTTTTTATTAAGATTGATAATGACTGCCCGACAAAAAAAAAAGATAGATAATGACTAGTTATAAGTCTAAGCCTATTACAAAATTAATATTTTATATTTTTTAAAATAATTAATTATGTCAATTTATAAAATGATAAGTTTAGAATGGAAAGATAAAATAAATGTGAACAAAATCTTCCTTAAAAAAGTTATAAATACAATATATTTATTACAATTAGTTTGTTGAATTACTTTATTACATTTATTATATATATCATCATATTTTTGCAACAAGAAGAGTGGTGTTTTGTGCTTTTTAGAGACAAAGGCCATAAGTGCAGAGAATAGTATTAATAAAGAAAGATTTAGATACGGAATCGACGGGAGAAAGAAATGAATGAATTGTGGTTGAAATTGGAATGGAAGTTCAGCCAATAAAGTGAAAAAAAGAGAGAATTCCATCCTTAATTAGCGGACCTTTCGCTGATCCTCACTACTCCCCAAGGTATATCATCATTTTCGCTTACTTTATTATCTGGTCTGGTCCCACACCATTTTTTAAATCTCCAACTAAATTAAATAAAAATATTTATAAATTATTATTAAAATTTAGTTAACAAATATATATGTATATATATTTATACATTGAAAGATACTTGGATTGAGAATAATAATTTGTTGGCACCAATAACTATTTGAATAAAGAAATTGATGCTATATGTTATATATTAGAGCATCACGTCTTCCTCATCACATCTTTTTCTTCAATTTTTATACCTTTTATATATTGAGGCCATACAATAGTATTCAAAATTTGACTGACTTTAAAGAAAAATTGACTATTGTTCGTTATGAAATTGTAAATGCATGCGCTGCATGACCGATGATAATGACTTTTTTATTGGAAACGAAGACACAGTATCTATACAAATTTATGACAATAAATGTACCAGAAAAGAATTTAATCAAAATTGCAACGTAAAAAGAAATGAGCAGAACAAAAAGAGAAGAAAGCAATCTGAGAGCTACTGAGAAAGTGAGCGAGAGAGAGAGAAATTCTGTCACATGGTGGAGTCCTACACTCTTAATCTTACTACTACTCAGACTTTTAGGGTTCATTCTCTCAAGCTAATCTTCTTCTAGCAGTCTCATCTTTCCCACCTCTGAACTCCCTTTTTTTTTTTCCCACTTGGGCTCTCCACATTCTCCATGAAACCTCCCATTTTCTTCTCCTCAAGCTTTTTTTCTCTGTTTTCTGAATCTTTCTTTTACTTCTCTTAATGCATTTTTGTGATAGGAACAAGGTGGCATATCATCATTTTCCATACATTGAAGTGTTTTTGTATTGTACGAGAATCCTTAGTTGAAGGTAGCCATGGAAGAAGATGATAAGCTTAGAAGGCTAAGCATTCTTGTGGTTTTGTGTCTCTTGAGGGTGTGTTGTGGTGTCACAGACTCCAATGATGTTAAAATTCTAAATGATTTCAGAAAAGGTTTAGATAATGCTGAGCTTCTCAAATGGCCAGATGATGGAGATGATGACCCTTGTGGCCCTCCTTCATGGCCTCATGTGTTCTGTTTTGGGGATAGAGTTTCTCAGATTCAGGTTCAGAATCTGGGTCTTGAGGGAACTCTGCCTAAGAATTTTAACCAGCTCTCGAAACTATCTAATTTAGGCCTCCAAGGAAACAAGTTCAGAGGGGAATTACCTAGTTTTAGTGGCTTATCAGATTTGGAATTTGTTTACTTAGATAACAATGAATTTGACACAATCCCATTTGATTTCTTTTATGGTCTTACCAATATTCGAGTCTTGGCTTTGGATCACAATCCTTTTAATGCCACAACCGGATGGTCTCTTCCTGAGGATTTAGCAGAATCAGTTCAATTAAATAATCTTTCTTTAGTTGAGTGTAACTTGGTTGGTCCAGTTCCGGATTTTCTAGCAACATTGCCTTCCCTCATGGTGCTGAAACTCTCATACAACAGATTGTCTGGTGAGATTCCTATAAGTTTTGGACAGACTTTGATGCAGATTTTGTGGTTGAATGATCAAGATGGTGAGGGGATGACTGGTCCAATCGATGTGATAGCGTCCATGACTTTGTTGATACAAGTTTGGCTACATGGGAACCGATTCACAGGAATGATTCCGGAGAATATTGGTGACCTTTCTTCACTCAAGGAGCTCAACCTCAATGGAAACAGGCTTGTTGGACCAATTCCTCAAAGCTTGGCCAATATGGACCTCAACAGATTAGACTTGAGCAATAACCTGTTTGTTGGTCCCATACCAAAGTTCATGGCTGGTAACGTTTCTTATGCTTCCAATTTTTTTTGTCAACCTGATCCTGATCTTGAATGTGCACCAGAAGTTACTGCACTTTTAGACTTTCTTCATCATGTAAATTACCCTGACATGCTTGTTTCTGAGTGGTCTGGTAATGATCCGTGCGCCGGTCCATGGATCGGTTTGAGTTGTAATCCAGACTCCAAAGTTTCTATTCTAAATTTGCCTGGACGTAAGCTGAATGGCACTCTTAGTCCTTCACTTGCCAACTTAACTTCTCTGATCGAAATTCGGCTTTCGGGAAGCCATTTAAATGGTACCATTCCTGAGAATTTAATTGAATTGGAGCATTTGAGACTGTTGGATTTAACTGGAAACAATCTTGAGCCTCCACTGCCGAGCTTTCGAGATAGTGTGAACCTCATCATAGATGGAAATTCTTTGTTTTTGCTTGCAAACCAGACAACTCCAGCTGCCATACCTGTGGGAAGTCCATTGCCTGGTCCAGCATCAACACCTCCCTCCTCATCTCCATCAAGTGACTCATTATTACACTCTCCAACATCTAATACTCGACCATCTCCAGCTTCTATTTCTGATGGATCTAATCCTGATGAAGTAGAATCGAAGCCGGAACAATCTAAAAGATCGAAACAAGTTACAACTGTGGTTGGAATTTCTGGTGCCGCTACTTTTGTTGCTTTTATGACTCTATTTCTGTCTATATACTGTTTTAGGAAGAGGAAAGAAAGATTAGAGGCTCCTAGTTCAATTGTGAGTCATCCTAGAGATCCATCTGATCCAGACAATATGGTTAAGATAGCAGTTTCACATAACACTACTGGAAGCTTATTCACTCCAACTGCATCTAGTTCTATCAGCAGCAGTGGCACTGACTCAAGGCAGATTGAAGCTGGAAATCTCCTTATATCGGTTCAGGTTCTTCGGAAGGCGACTAAGGATTTTGCACCTGAAAATGAGCTCGGCCGTGGTGGATTTGGAACTGTTTACAAGGGGGAGCTGGAAGATGGAACAAGAATAGCTGTTAAAAGAATGGAAGGTGGATTAAGTAGCAACAAAGTACATGAAGAGTTTGATGCTGAAATTGCTGTTCTATCCAAGGTCAGACATCGACATTTGGTTTCTCTCTTGGGGTACACCATTGAAGGCACTGAGAGGCTTCTTGTTTATGATTATATGCCTCAAGGAGCCCTTAGTAGACATCTTTTCCATTGGAAGAGCTTATGTTTGGAACCTATATCTTGGAAAAGAAGACTCATAATTGCACTTGATGTTGCTAGAGGAATGGAGTATCTACATGGCTTAACCCACCAAACTTTCATACACCGTGATCTCAAATCTTCCAACATTCTTTTGGGGGATGACTTCCGAGCCAAGGTTTCGGATTTCGGATTGGTCAAACTTGCTCCTAATGGTGAAAATTCTGTTGCAACTAAACTCGCTGGAACATTTGGATATCTTGCACCTGAGTATGCAGGTATTTCTTTCTTCATTTCCCCCTGTGAATTTTCGGTTCCATCATCTATATCAAACTGGAAAAAGACACTAGAAGTTTCATAATGAGTTTCATCAATATAATCTTTACCATGGTTTTCATTATTGCAAAGAGAGTTAATTTTAGTTAATAAAATCTTGACCATCATCTATATCATTTTCTGGACATATGCAATTTCTCTTTTTATTTCTTATTCTAAAACCAATCTTTTTATCTACACTACACAGTTATGGGGAAGATCACTACCAAAGCTGATGTGTTCAGCTTTGGAGTTGTGTTGATGGAGCTTTTAACTGGCTTGATGGCGCTAGACGAAGGGCGGTCAGAAGAAAGCCGGTACTTGGCCAATTGGTTTTGGCAAATAAAGTCAAGCAAGGAGAAGCTCATGGCTGCTGTTGATTCAACTCTTAATAATGCAGATGAAGAAAGCATCACCACAGTAGCTGAGCTTGCCGGACACTGCACTGCCAGGGAACCAAACCATCGGCCTGACATGGGCCACGTTGTGAATGTGCTATCTCCATTGGTTGAGAAGTGGATACCAGTTTATGATGAGTTAGATAGTTGTTCTGGCATTGATTATAGGCTACCGCTTCCCCAGCTGCTTAAGGCTTGGCAAGAAATAGAAAGCAATGAGGATAATAGCTATTGCAAAAATAATCTCAATGACAGCAAGGGGAGTATTCCAGCCAGGCCTGTGGGGTTCGCAGACTCCTTGAGATCAACTGATGCTCGATGAGTAAAAAATGATGCTATGAAAGTTCCATCAATGGCTTTATCTGGCATATTTCTACCCAAAATTATTAACTTATACAAGAGATACATGTGCTTTCTAGGCCATGATGATGAACATTTAACATTGGTTCTCACATACAGTTTACAGTGCTCAAAAGGCCACTGTCGATGTGATTCTGAACTTTGTTTCATTATATTTGAAAATATATTGCTTGAGACACCATTGTAGATGGAGAAACTTCGTTCAAATTGCTTGAGGTGTGGTTTATCATGTTTTTGTTACATAGAGAAGACAGTTTTGTAAAGAATCAATATTGAGATGTTCTCATTTAGATATTCTGTGTTACTCCTATGAAAATTCTGATTATAGTATGTGAACTTACACTTTATTTCTTTATATATTTATTTTTTTTATGAAACTTACACTTATATTGACTAAAATCTCTTCTTAAGTTGCCCTATATGCAAATTTAGGATAATAAATTTTAAGTATTGTTACATGAAAAATGTGGTCGGTTCAGAATAACACTGTTATATTACAAATATTGTCAAGATAACCATATTAAACTTTCATGAACAAATGTAAAATGCAAATTGCATACAACTTTATGTCAAAGCCTACATAACATGTAAGGGCATTTCCAATAGTACAACAAAAAAATACCAAATGATGTGGAATCTTTGCTGCAAGAGAGCATCAAATTCTGCACCAATTTAGTGTAATGCTCCTTTTATTGGGGAGTTATATTTACACTCCTAATTTTTATAAAGACACCCCATCAATTTAATTACATAATTAATCCTATACAAAATGACCAAAATGTACATTTTTTTTAATTGTTAACTCTATTTATATTTATATGTACACCTACATGAATTTAAAAAGTTCTATAAAAGTTTTCTTGGAACTGAAGTTGGGAAAGATTTTTTGATTCCCTTGTACTACAACACCATTGAGGGGTATTGTGTACACCTTTGCTTGCTCCGCAGCTTACCCATAAGAAATAATCTCTAATTAGCATAAAGATCAACGTTTGTAAGTAGATGCATTTATTATTATATTAGGCATCGACAATAATTTAGTACACTCCAGACCAGCGTGTGTAGTAAAGAACTTTTCTCTAAGCGGAGAACTGATCCCATAAAGATGGAGTAATGCAGCTATTGTCAAACAAATAATATACATCTATTTTCTTTCTCTCAGCATCGTCTTGATATTGTGATAAAGCTTCTTGGGGAAATTTATTACCTGGATTGCATACAATATGCACTTAAGGGCTCGTTTAGAATACAGGACTCATTATTAGTTAGAAGTGATTGTATTGTGTAGGACTAAATTATCTTAGTACTATACTGTATTTAGTGCAGTGTATGACTGGATTGGACTAGACTAAATTATCTTCATAAATTTATAATTTTATTAAAATAAATAATATAAATATTTAATAAAATAAATAATTTTCAATAAAAATAATAATTCTTAAAATTAAATAATATTTAAGAAAAATGTTAAATTTAAATATAATTTAATTTTCAAATTTTAAATTTAAGTGCTATAAAAAAAATTATTATAATAGATAAGAATTTTTTTTTTTTAAATATTTCAATATAATTTGATGGCAGATAAAATTTATTATTATTAATATTTTTAAAACAAAAATTATTATTTTTAAGATTAAATTTTTTATCATTTATTATATATATGTTAAAAAAAACTAGTTATAAAAAAAATAACTTTTATGGTGTGTGACTAAAATAACCCTCTAGAAAGATGGGTTAATATAATCTTTTATATAAAGGACTAAGTGAAAGTGTGGAACATAATTGTTCAGTACAACATTATTTTACAAAGGGAATTTTTTAAAAATATGGCTTTTATACCATTAATGTGCAAAAATATGGGAGTTATACTTAATTTGTATGGGAAATTTATTAAAGAAAAAGTTAAAGTATGAGAAACACAATTAATAGCTAACTAAATATGGAAATGTCACATTTTTTTTATCATAGTTATGTTTTTTTTTTATTTTGAAAGTAATTTTATTTATATTTTTTTCCATCAATTTTTTATTATTTTTTTTCCTTACTTGTTTTTTCTTCTATTTTTTCCTTTTTCTTTTTTTTTTCTACCAATTTTTTCCTTCATCTTTTTTTCTTTCCATTATTTTCATTCTTCTTCTTCTTTTTTTTTTTCATTTTTATTCATTTATCTTTTTTTTTTCATTTGTATTGTTTTTTTTTCCATATTTTTTCAATTTTTTTTTCATTCTATTTTTTCTTCATTTTTGTATTTATTATTTTCTCCTTCTATTTTTTTTTTCTTCTTCCATTTTTTTTTCATTTTTTTCTACCAATTTTTTCATTCATATTTTTTTTTCTTTTCATTTTTCCATTATTTTTCTTCTTCTTCTTTTCATTCTTATTTATTCATCTATTTTTTTTCATTCATCATTTCTTTTGTTTTTTTTTCATATTTTTTATCATTTTTGTACTTATTCTTTTCTCATTCTATTTTTTTTTCACACATATTTTAACATTACATAATTATTCAATTATTTTTTATTTATTATCTTTTATTATTGTAATTTTTTTTATAGTTTTTTCCACTATATATATAAAAAAAATTCAAATTAATTTTTTCAGCATTTTCTTTTTACTGTAACATTTATAGGAATACCAAAATTTGGAAAGAAAACTAATAAAAATATAAAAACGTAAATGGGTAACTGGTTACCTTCACATTCTTTGTGTGTATATTTTTTAGGGTAACTGGTTACTTTCACGTTCTAGTGTGTGTATATTTATGGTTTCTTTATGGTAACTAGTTACTTATGTTACTAAAATCATAGTTACTTCTTCTTCCTTTTTTTAATGAAGTGTTCTTCCATTTTTTTCCTTCAAATTTGATATTTCTTTTCATATTTAATATGATTAACTCGTCACCCCTCTTAGGTAACTGGTTACCCCTCATATGGCTGAAAGTTACTCATCTCAGGATAACTGGTTACCCCTCCTAGTGCATGTTATTTAACCTAGCTCTAGGATTTTTTTTTAAGATCAATCAAGTAACTAGTTACCTTACCCAGGATTTGAAAAAAAAAACGTACAATCTTAAAAAAAAAACATGTTTATAATAAATAAATAATAATTTTAAAAACAATTGAAAATTTTAATATAAAATTAGTAATATAAAAACAATATAAAAAAATAACCTAAAATAATAATAATCAAATTACAAACATACCCTTCCAAATTTGATTAAGAGTAAAACTATGGCATAAACCAACTTTTATAAAAAAAAAATATGGCAAAATAAACACATAAAAGTGAAAATTCTTAAAAAAAAGTCATAGATTAACTTTTTTTGAAAAAAAAAAAAGCCATATTTTTGTACACTATAAAAAAATCTCATATAAAATGTAATTTCCTCTTTTAGAAATTGTGCAAATATGAGATTGGGCAAATTTGTCCAATCCCTTGGTCTAGTCCAATAGTCCAAACGGGCCCTAACAGATCAGTCATCTGCAAGAAAAATCAAACATGAAAAATTAATAATTGTCCCATTAGGAGTTTCAAGGCATCTACACTTCATTTTGTTTAACACTATGTTTGGTAGAGAGGATAAAAAAAATTAAGATGGAAAAAAACTTTGGTTTCCACTATAATTGTTTGGTAGCGAGGAACAAAAAAAAGTATTTTATAATTACTTTTATACCCTTTCGTTATTATTTAAAAATTAAATAAGTAAGAATATATTAGTTATTTAATCTTCTAATTAATTTGAAAAAATATTTACACTCATTTTTCTTTCCAATTTGGTGGGACCCACCCAATTTTTTTCACTCATTTTTCTTTCCATTATTTTTTCTCTCATACCAAATATTAATTTTTTTTGTAATTTTCTCTTCACTTTTCTTTCCAAATTTTTTTTTCCAAAGTTCGGCTGTATTTTTTCAAATAACCTAATTTGGGAATAAAATGGGTGTCTTTATAAAAAAAATATTTTAATAAATTAAAATGAGGTAAACTTAGAGTATGGGTGTAATTATACAAATTTAGGGGGCAAATATAACAACAATTTTTATTTTTCTTTTAAAATCAACATTACATTTTAGTTTGACCATATTTATATCTTTATTTTAAAATTTTGTATCTATATATTTTTTTAATTATTTTGTATTTTAATGTTTATAATAATTACTAGATACAAGCAACGTGTGTTGACTAATGATTTAGCCAACGAGGCGGAGTCACTAAAACGATAAGAATTTATAAGTTGAATGCAAGAACTAAATGACACAAATCTTTTATAGTGGTTCGGCCCCAAAGATTGGTAATAACCTACGTCCATTTAGTGATTTTATTGATGTAAACCTTTAAACCTGCGATTAGCAAACTAAGGTTCACTAAGTTTCACAAGCTCCAAAGTGGAATACAAAAATCGTGTATAAAAACACTCGTTCTCTCTTAATACCAAATTCCTCCTCTTTAAATGAATCCCATAAGTCATATTTATTGGCTCAAGGATGTACATATGGCCCAATGAGCCATGTTTAAACTTTGTTACAAACATCTTTAAATAATAACATAATTCATAATAGTTCCACATAAAGAGGGTCAAACATCTTAGAAATATCCGACTTATAACTGTATTTGAACTTTGGCTTCGTTACTACGATCAGACCTGGTCGCATTATCAACATATCTTCTATCGTATTGTTCAACATCTTTCTTGAATCCATCAAGCAGCTTGCTATCCTGGTCGTTGGTTGACCAGACTATCATCACTAAACAGTCACGTGCTATCCACGTGCACCCCGATCATGCCACGTCAGAAAGCAAATATTTTTTTTGTTAAACATTTGCCCCCTAAGTTTATTTTAATGCGATCAACATTTAATAAACTTACCCGACTAGCAATTCATCTGACCTGTCACATCTGTCAGTATTTAATTTTTCAAAAAGGCAAGTAGTCATGAAATTTACAGTTCCCATAAATGTTTTGACGGTTATTACGATTCCCCATGCATCGAAACCCTATTCCCATTATTACCTTCCATTACTTTCCCTAGCAGTATAAATATAAGCCTCTTCACCTTTTTTTTTTTTTTTTTACATGAACCTTCTTTCTCTTCAAGAATACTCAGAAAAACCTTCAAGAAATAAAAACCCAGAGACTCAAGTGTGATCTGAGACGTTTTCGAGCAACTCCGAGCAAAACTTTCATGATTTCTCTCACAATCCGTACTCCAAGTAAGTTTTCGAATCCATCCTCCTTTCTTTGTAGCAATTTTCATGTATTCTGGTCCTGATTCATGAGTTTTGTAACTAGGTTTCAACTATTCTTGAGAATTTTTTTGGATAATCGGGTTTATGGAAAAATACATCAAACAATTATGCTAGAATAGAGATTTTAGGTAATATATCATACAAAACAATGCTTAGAAGGAATATGGGGTATAGGTACACCGATTTTGGGTCCAAAATCGAAGTAAAAATTCAATTTTGAGTATTTCAGAAAAATTGGGTTTTTCCCGCCTGTTTTCAGAGTTGAAATTTTTTTCTAAAAAAACTTTTCACATTCACTTTTTGATTTGTTTTTCCAACCTGCTCGCATGTTCATTGTGTTTTTATCAGGATGTTGCTGATCATATAAAAGCTTAACTTTTATACACAAGTAACGTTATCCTTGCTTTTCTCTTTCTTCTATATATTAGTCGTAGATTATCACTTCCCATTTGCTCTTCCCAGATATTCATGCATGATCCCTAGGGAGGTGAGAGACCAATAGACGATGATATTCTCGCTTTGTTGTTCAAGAATCAAGAACAGGATTCTCTGCCTTTTTCTGAGCCTGCAACCTTCCACCCAAACCCTACGACCAGTCCTCCTTACAATCTATCATAGAACCAATCGAATATGGGTCGTGTCAAACACATTGCTCGTAGAAAAAAGAAAACCACAAACTCTCCTTCCAAATAGCCTACAACCAATGTCGAGGGTTCGCCAAGCGATCCTTAACCTTTAAACTTTTTACCACCAGATATCCAGCCCAAAGCTCGTCCACGTGATGGCCCTCGAGCAGAGGTAGACTGGCATTGCCCTTCCTAGCGTCATATCGACCAAGATGGTGGCAAAATATCCCAAGAAGTATGGGCTTCCTGGGATTACTCTGTACAAACCTACACCCGACCAGAGGGCAAACGTGCCTAGAGGCGCCTATAGCACTTGGTCGAGGTATCATATAGAAGCGGGGGCAATCTTGCCCTTGCACGAATTTTTTCGAGGGGTGGGAAATTATTTTGAGGTCGCCCCTTTCCAAATATCACCCAATGGATATAGAGTACTTTCAGCACTCTATATCTTATATAATCATAAAAAATGGCATGTGCCTACCCCTCATGAGATCAACTATTTGTTCGATCTCAAATCCAACCCCAATCAGAACAACAGGGTGTGCTTCCATTTCTACCACCAGGAATCTGCGTGCACATTCCTGAGTGACATTACCTACAAGTCCAATGTAGGAAGGTACTTCTAAGAGTACTCCCTCACGACCGACTTGGTTGCAGACAACATGGCCTTCACACGAGGAGGTAAACTTTTAATCTCTGATCGACATTTATCCAGCCATTTTTCATCTTTCTTTGTCCTTAGTTGTTTTGTGTTGTATCTAGGTCCATGGCACCGACCAGACCCCACTCCAGAAATGGAGATAAGAGCCACAGCCCTGGCCAGCATGATGAATATAGAAAAAAGCATCAAGGAGTTGGTCACGAAGAGTAACGTAAGGCTGGTCGGCCTTTTAGAACCTCACCAGGAAGTGAGGGAATCCATCATGGGGAGTGCCACTGGAGAGGGCAATGAAGGACAAGAAAACCCTGAGCAGCACCAGGATGTGTCACAACCCCAGAGGCGCCGACCAACGGGAGTGACCATTTGAGAACCTACCCCCAACACTCGAGCAGCTAATACCCCTCCCGATCATGGGAGGGGAAAACAAAAACTACAAGAATATACTGGTTCCATACTCAAATCTTCCGACGAGAACGGTATAGATTTCTCACTCTTAAATAAACTGCCTATCCCTTATCATTTATTTGATAAGGATGACAACTTTAAATTTACGACCAGTAGTTTTAGATCGGACTTCTTCAAGGCAGATAGTGAGTGTATCAGTAGTTCTTTAGATAATGTAGCGACCAATAATACTAGTTCGGGTATACTACTTAGAATTTCTTTTTAGTTTGTTTCTTTATTACGCCAAACTATTTCATGACATATCTGCTCGTTTGTTTTTGTTTTGTAGTCATGCCATCCAATGACACCTTCGATATCTATGCTTCTGTAGACACTCCAACGAGCAAGAAGAAGTCGAGCAGAAGAAACCCTAGAGAAGGTAGTGAGGAACCTTCAAGAAAAAGGGCTCGACCTGATGCCCCTCCAGCTCCCATTCCTTCTAGATCAACTACACCTCCTCCTCCTCGCACTGATCCCTCCATTGACCAGACAGGGAAATCTTTGGCTACAGAATTGTTGAGAAATGCCTATAGCTCAACACACGACAAGCTGCAGAGGTTGAGTAAGCACCGTCGCAGCCAGGAGGCCTTTGCCTGTCTTCCTTCATTGAAACCCAGCCATGTCCTTGCTCGTGGGTTCAATGAACTCCTCAATGTAAGTTTCTTCTGTATTGTGTTTTATTCGAACAACATTTCCTTTTATTAGCTCTAAAAGCTTCATTCTTCTACTGTTCGCAGGGTATCTTGACCAAGAATAATGGCTGGCATTGCGCTGAGGAAGTCGATGTAAAACGTGCCGAGGAGATCAAGGCATGGGAAGCCAAGGTTAAGGCAGCTACCGAGGAGACCAAGGCATGGTAAGCCAAGGTCAAAGCAACCAAAGACAAAGTTGCTGTTTTAACCGAGGAGATGAAGAAGAGCCAAGAAGAACTGGCCAAGGCTGTTGCCACCAAGGAGAATTTTAAGGAAGCCTCTGAGACTAATTACAAGGAGGCAGCCAAGCTTCAAGAGGATCTAGAGGCAAGCATGAAGGAAGTCACTGGTCTAGAGGAGCGAGTCAAGCTGCTCGAGGAGAAAAACTCCCTAAACTTGGAGAGGTTCCGAGGAGCCACCTTCAACTGCTTCTACATGTTTTGGAAAAACAATCCAGAGGCAAACTTTGACTACCTTCCTGAGCAGATAAAACAAGCCGAACTCACCAAGTGTGCTGCTCGCCTAGAGGAGGAAAAAAATGCTCAAAATGCCTCAGATTCTCCTTAAATTTGCTTGGCGACATGTATTGATGGTGCTAATGACGAAGTCGGACCTTCAGTCGACCAACAGCCTCAGCAGGACCCCCATTCATTTGCACAGTAAACAATTTGTTTATGTAATTAAAACACCCGAACAAACTGTTCGCAGTGTTAAGACAATTTGCTGCCTAAGGCAGCTTTACTTTTCTTTTAATATTTTTAATTACATCCGAGCAGTAGTTTCTCACGGTGTAAAGACATTTCATTGTTATATTATAATATATTCTCATTGCTATTATAACATCTACTCGTATGACCGAACTTAGCATAACACTTTATTAAGATTTCACAAAATTAACTAAAAAAATTTAAAAATATTCTAAGTGTCGTAGTATGTTTTCCCTTATTTTGCTCGTGTGTTTACATATGTTTATGTTGATATGCTTTGCTCTTTTAGTATCTTGTATGCCCCACAAGTGATCGAGGAGCTTAAGGTTCTCAAACACTTGCCATGACCAATACATGTTCGAACATTACTACTCGCGCACTTATAAACGATCAATGATAATATAGCAAAACAACACACATAATGAGAAAATACTTGTAATAAATACAATAATTGGCAAGAATAATTGGCTACGCACAATTCCTTTTATTTCTCATAATAAAATGGACAAGATTTTTGTAACGACCCGAATTTGCTAATCGGGCTCAAGGCCTTGATTAGTGTGCCTGGAGGGCAATAAATGATTTAATATGCTAATATGTGGATTTATGTGTATATGTGATTATGATGCATGTTTAGTTAAGTTAAATACACATGTGAACCCCATCTGGATATTAGGGGTATAAATGTGATAAATGTTATATATATGTGATATGTCTGTGTAGCACGGACCGAGACAGTCCTGGTGAGCGGTTAGTCAAAAAGTCACAACAGGGTTGAGATTCGGACTCGAGGCGAGTCGAGGGGTAATTTGGGTATTAGGTGTTATGGGATTGTCGGGACTTGGAAATAAATATTTGGAGATATATTTGAGGATAGAATGTCTAGGCGGGAATATTGGGGAAATTTACCATTTTGCCCTCGGGGACGTTTTGGTACCCCGAGCCTTGAGGTAACCCTTTAGACTTAAGTCAAATAAAACTAAAAGAGGAATTACTTACAAGCTTTGGGGAAACCGACATATACAATCTTCCATAACTGAGATAGCTCTTATTCTCTTCTCTTCTTTACTCTCTAAGGAAAACTCAAAGGGAAACTCAAAGGAATTGGCTAGAAACTAAAGGGAATTCAGCTGTGATATCTTAGGAGCTTGAAGCTTAAGGATTGAGGATCAACCCAGGGACTGAGTTCAGCAAAGGTAAGCTCTAATTACTAAGGTTTAGTCTTGGATTTCTGGTGGTTATTGGGGATTGCATGTTAGTCAAGATTGGTTTACTTTTTGAGAATTTTGGTTGAGTTTTGAAGTAGGATTCAATGGGGGTTATGGTGCTGTTACTAAGCTGAAATAATTGTGTTAGTTATTTGGGTTTAATAGATGAGTTTTGGGTGAATTGGCTTGAGGAAAGGTGTGGAAAAATGGTGGAAAAATCTGGGTTTGGAGGTGAGAGCCGCGGCCCTAGGAGGGGTGCGCCGCGGCCCGTGTGCGCGCGTGGCCATGGGTGGCCGAGAGGTTCATGCGCGCCGCAGCGCTTGGTGTACGCGCCGCGGCCCGTGTGGGGGTCAGTATGGTGCTAGCCTCTGTTTCGAGGCTAGTCGCGGCTCTTGTGGGTGGGGCTGATAACTCTACAAAATAGAGTTATTTTACCACTTTTTATGTGCTAATTGTTGCTTAATTCTTGAGTTTTTAATTGATTTATTAAGTTTTTGAGTGATTTTGAATTTATTAGGTTTATTTTAATTTTATAGATTTTTATGTGTTTTTATAGTTATTTTGTTGTAAATTGTTGTAGTTAATTAATTGAATTATTGTTGTTTAATTTGAGGTAAAAATGTGTTTTATTGAAACTAAATGTTAAATTAAATTGAGTTTTAATTAATATTTTCAATGAATTAATATGATTTATTTTATAAGTGAAAATATTTTATCATGACTTAATCTATATTTATTTTATAGGAATGATGTGGTTTTTTAACTCTTGAAAGCAAGAAAAATTGTAGTTTTGAAAAGAAATCAAAGTTAAGGAAAAGTTGGCATTTAGCTTCAATTGGGCCCAAGCCCAATTTTTCCTTCCCAAGGAGCTCCACGTCCAAGCTTCACTCAAGATCACTTCAGCAACTCTCCTTCATAACAATCAATTATGCACAGCTCCTTCCCACGGCTCAGCTCACACCACGCCTGACCATTCCACCAACAGCAGCTTCTCCACCAGTTCAGCACCCCACTCGGTTCAGCCTCAACAAATCAACGCCAACACCCAGTTCCAGCCACATTACACCTACCAAAACATCACAAAGCAGCCCCAAAGCCTCTCACCCATGCATGCCTTTTTTTTTTTGAGCCCACAAAAATGCTTTTGTACCATTTGTCCCCTATGACAAAAATACCACTTTTTACCACATTTTCTACACATTTTACCTCAAAACATAATTATTACACCCTATAATTTACCCCTATTTGCCATATTATAATTAATTAAATTAATTTAATCAATTTAATTATTTTAAATTGATTATTTTAATAATCTCATTTTGGCTATAAATATAGTATGTCAAGACCATTTAGGGGGTGATATTTTTAGGGAGGTTACTATACCAAATTCTACACATTTCAAAACCTCTCTATTCTCTTCTTCTTCTTCTTCTTTTTGGTTATTTTCTATGTATTTTTAGAGGAAATTTTGGGGGTTTCTCCTCCAAATTTTCCTATTTATGTTTGTAATTTTTAGTTTGTATTTGCTATTCTAGTTATGTGTTTCTAATCTTTTTAAGATTATTAAGGTGATGATGAAACAATGTGTAACTAGATAGTGTTTATTTTGTATCTTGATTTCCCATTTTGTGCAACAAAGTTTATGGAATTTTCTTCTTCAAATATCTTCTTTCATCTTAAATATCATGTATTTTGGATTGTTAGCACATATTTAAACTTTGTTCTTCATTAGTGCAAATACATAATATTCTTTGTGTAAGATGTGTCATTAAATTGAACACATCCATGCTTAGAACAAAAATATTATGTTTTGCCTTATAAATAATGTTCATTGATTTATTTGTTATTTCATTAGATTGATTTACACTAAATGCTTTGAAATTATAACTTTGAAAAGTGAAGAAAAATCCTATCTTTTTAGAAATAATTTATGCTTAAAATTATAAATTTATTTAGAAAATGATAGTTTGATTTATTTTAACTATCACTAAAACTTGGGAATCAATGTACTTATAAATATTATTGAACTTATATTTTGTGGATTCTAATCCTTAATAATCTTATTTTACCATCTTCATTTCTATTATTAATTTATGTTATATATATTGTCTTTAATTTCTTTATTAGTATCTTATATTTTATTTTTATTATACAAAAAACTCATCAATCTTTGGAACTAGGTTAGAATTTATTACTTTTGATTTAAAATAGTTTTATTTTTTATTTTAGACAACTCCTTTGGGTTCGACCTCGTGCTTTCACGAAAACTATTCTATAAATACGATTCGTGCGCTTGCGAGTATAAATATTTAAACATACCCGTTTTGGGTCCATCAGGGGCCGCGACCCTTAGTGCTAGTTTGAGTTTTTAAGGGTATTTTAGGCTTGGGAACTCAAGGGGTAAGGCTCGGGATGGATTTTATCACCTGGATTGATAGAATCCAAGGTCCCGGAGGTTAGGGTTATGGCTCGAAGTTGTTTAGTGGATTATAATTTGATGGATGGACATTGTTAATGTGTTGTGACTAGGGTTTCGGCGAGGCTCACATTAGAGGACTGTGCTCGGGGCATCGGTGCTCAGAAAGCTCGGAACTCAGGTAAGAAAACCCTTGTTCCCATAGAGCTTGTGTGCAGGGCTGAGCCCAATGTATTTGAATAGAATTGATATGCAGGGCCGAGCCCAATATGCTAGAATTGCGGGGCGTAGCCCTTTAACTAACTATGCTAGAATTCTGTACTTGCTTTCTATGCTATATGTGTTGTGATGTGAATGATCGGTAAGAGCCAGGAACGGTGTAGGCCGAGAACGGCGAAGGGCCGGGAACGACGTTGGGCATGTTGAGTGCAAGGCCGAGAACGGCAAGGGGCCGGGAGCAGCGTTGAGCACATGGAGTGCGAGTTGCCAGGGCGAGTCCCTAGACGGATACCTAGGATATCCTCACGGCGTGGTCCGTGAATCCAGGGCTTGGTAACGCCTGGGACGGCTAGGCCGTATGTGTTTAGCCAGTTGGTGGCCTGCTTATATGCTTGATGTATGTGTTGCATATGTTATCTGCTTATGGGTTTTCTTGCTGGGCTTCGGCTCACAGATGCTTTGTGGTGCAGGTAAGGGTAAAGAGAAGATCAACCAACCATGAGTACAGCAGGTGTGAGGCAGCGTGTACATGTTTGGCCAGCCTGGCTGCCACAGCTAGAGGATTTTGGGAGATGCTTGTAAATGAACATAGATTTTTTCATTTAGCCAACTTAGTACAGTTTTTATGTTGTAAATATTTCTAAACTGTATTTTGGGATCCTAGGAGTCAAAATTTTATGATCTTCAATGATATGGAGCTAATTCTACATTTTTCCTCTGTTTATGACTTAATTACACTGTTTGACTTAAAACCTCGATTAGCGAGTTGAGAGCACGTTTTTAAACTCACTTAGTAACGAATCTAAGGCGGTAGGGCGTTACAACTTGGTATCAGAGCGAGCCAAGGTTATTGGTTATAGAGATTGACCGAACATGTACACACGCAGTCAGTGACAGGCTTAACTCAGGGTTGGTTGGTAAGATTGGCTAATATGTCTGAAAATGTGTTTGAATGCCCTGTATGCCTGCTTATTTTATATAGAGCATGATGAATGAGTTAACATATGCATGATGCTAGGGCATGGCCCGTTGTGTGTTATATGTTATATGAGATATTATTGTGGATGACTGGTGCATTTGGGAGGTGGTTTTGGATGTTGCTATCATGCCTGATGAGCGGCGTCATTGGTTGCAGGCATAGTTGTTGAGATGCCTCGACAATCAGCTAGACTCCGCGGCAGTAGGACCGAGGATGACAATCAGGGTCAGGACCCTCCACCTGCCCCATAGAACTGGCAATAGATATTGGGCGAAATGGAGGCTAGACTGCAGAGAACAGAGGAAGAACTCCGTCAGATGAGGAAATAGGCCCCACCATAGGTTACAAGGTTGCCAATACAGCAGAATGTGGCGCCAGTGCCGGTTCAGCCTGTGACTGAGAACAAGTGGGAACCCTTGTACGAAAGATCCAGGAAGCAACAACCTCCTACCTTTGAGGGTGGATCGGACCCACTGCGGGCAGAGCAGTGGATGAACATGATTTCCTTGATCTTGGACTTTATGAGGGTCGAAGGAAGTGAAAGGGTTGCTTGTGCGAGCTATATGCTTAGGGAGGATGCCCGCATCTGGTGGGATATGGTGAGTTAGCGGAGGAATATTGCAGTCATGACATGGGAGGAATTTAAGAGTATCTTTAATGAGAAATACTATAGCATAGCAGTTTGAGCTGCGAAGGTTGATGAGTTTATCAACCTGACTCAGAACAGGTTATCAGTTACTAAGTACGCCTTGAGATTCGGCAGACTGGCAAAGTTTGCACCAGACTTAGTGCCGACGGATGCGGCCAGGAGAGATAGATTTATACGGGGGTTGAATGTGATGATCGCCCGTGATGTGAATATTACGTTGATTCCAGAGACTACTACTTATGCCCAAGCGGTGGATAAGGCCCTTACTGCAGAGAGGGCTGAGGATCAGATATGGAAGGACAGCGTTGTTAGGCGCGATGTCAGGAGGACGGTGCCTCCTTTTGTTGGGTCTAGTCGGGGCAGTGTCCCCAGTGAGCAGAAAAGAAGGGTTCCAGATTCATTTACTCCCCTTAGTTCTGATAGGAGAGTGCGGGGTGCTTCTATTGGCCGTCAGGGTGGCAGTGATAACTGGAGGAGTTTTCCTATGTGTCCAAAGTGCAGGCGTCGACACCAGGGTGAGTGCAGGATCAGGGCTTGCTTTGCTTGTGGGAGTGCCAACCATCTGAAGAGGGATTGCCCTCAAGTTAAGAAGGAGGAGCAGAAGCAGAGTGATAGTCTTGCTCCTGCCAGGGTATTCACTTTGACACAAACTGAGGCGAAGGCTAGCCCCTCAGTTGTGACAGGTCAGATCTCTAGTACTGGTTCTTTGTATACTGCATTGTTTGATTCAGGGGCTACCCATTCATTTGTATCTGCTAGAGTGATAGATCAGCTTTGTAGACCTAGTGGTGTGTATGCTAGGGGATTTCAGACCTTGTTGCCAACATGAGAACTGGTAGTCTCTAGGAAGTGGATTAGGGCATTTCCAATAGAGGTAGATGGTAGGGAGTTGTCTGTTGATTTGATTGAGCTAGAGATGGACGATTTTGATATGATTTTGGGAATGGATTGGCTATCCAAGTATGGGGCAACGATCGATTGCAAGCGCGGAATTGTGACTTTTGAACCAGAAGGGGAGGTATCCTTTGTGTTTGTGGGGTCAGTTAGTGGACCGCGTGTACCAATGATTTCAACCTTAAGGGCTAGGGACCTGATGCAGGAAGTTTGCATAGGATTCCTGGCAAGCGTTGTGGATACTTCTAGGGTGGTGTCGTTTGGACCGGGTAAGACAAGGTTGGTGTGTGAGTTTTTGGATTTGTTTCCAGCGGATTTACCAGGTTGCCTCCGCAGAGGGAGATTGACTTTGTTATAGAGTTGGTACCAGGAGCGGAGCCAGTATCTAGGACACCCTACAGAATGGCTCCGGCGGCGCTAAAGGAGTTGAAGATTCAGTTACAGGAGTTACTTGATTTGGGGTTCATTAGACCGAGTTTCTCACCATGGGGTGCGCCAGTGTTGTTCGTTAAGAAGAAGGATGGGTCCCTTAGGATGTGTATTGATTATAGGGAGCCGAATAAGTTAACCATTAAGAACAAGTATCCACTGCCTAGGATCGACGATTTATTTGATCATCTACAGGGAAGAACAGTGTTTTCCAAGATAGATCTTCGATCAGGTTACCATCAGTCAAGGATTAAAGAGGAGGACATACCAAAGACTGCTTTTTGGACGAGGTATGGACACTATGAATTTCAGGTTATGTCCTTTGGATTAACCAATGCCCCAGCAGCTTTCATGGATATGATGAATAGGGTTTTCAAGGATTATCTGGACAAGTTTGTGATAGTATTCATCGACGACATCTTAGTGTACTCTTAGTCAGAGATGGAGCACGAGCAACATCTGCGATTGGTTCCACATCGGTTGAGAGAGCATAAGTTATATGCTAAGTTTAGTAAGTGTGAGTTCTGGTTGCCACAAGTTACATTTCTAGGCCATATCGTCAGTAAGGAGGGGATTCTGGTTGACCCTAGTAAGATCAAGGCGGTCAGAGATTGGCCTAGACCGAGCAGTGTTCCTGAAGTAAGAAGCTTTCTGGGTTTAGCAGGGTATTATTGGCGGTTTGTTGAGGGGTTCTCCAGAATAGCTACACCATTGATAGAATTGACAAAGAAGAAGACAAGGTATGTTTGGATGGATAGATGTGAGAACAGTTTTAAGGAACTGAAGCGGCGATTGATTACTGCGCCAGTGTTGAGCTTGCCGACAGAGAATGAAAAGTTTGTGGTCTACTATGATGCATCCAGGCAGGGTTTGGGGTGCGTGGTGATGCAAGCTGGCAAGGTGATAGCTTATGCATCTAGACAGTTGAAGGAATATGAGCAGAGATATCCTACGCATGACCTGGAGTTGGCAGCGGTGGTGTTTGCACTTAAGATTTGGAGGCATTATCTGTATGGTGAGAAGTGCGAGATATACACCGACCATAAGAGCCTAAAGTATTTCTTTACCCAGAAGGACCTGAATATGCGCCAGAGGCGGTGGCTGGAATTGGTTAAGGATTATGATTGTGATATCCTTTACCATCCTGGGAAGGCTAATGTAGTGGCTGATGCATTGAGTCGGAAGGGCCCAGGACAGTTGTTTAGCTCGAGGCAAATATCTGATAAGTTAGCTGAGGAGATGACCAGAGCAAGTATAGAGTTGGTGGTTGGTCAGTTGACCAACATCACTCTTCAGTCTACACTCCTTGAGAGGATCAAGGAAGCACAGCGGAAGGATTCTCAGTTGCCAGGTCAGAGGGAGAGTGCCTTAGTCGGAGCGACAAAGGACTTTTCCATTTCAGAGATGGGGTTACTAAAGTACAAGGATCGGATCTGTGTTTCTATGGATTCTGGTATCCGGCGAGAGATCTTAGATGAATCGCATACCACTCCCTATTCTTTGCACCCGGGTACGACGAAGATGTACTAGGACTTGAGAGCTCTGTATTGGTGGTCGGGAATGAAGAGGGATGTGGTGGATTATGTAGCTAAGTGCTTAACTTGTCAGCAGGTTAAGGCTGAGCACCAGAGGCCAGCGGGGTTGTTGCAGCCTTTGGGGATTCCAGAATGGTGGTGGGAAGATATTACTATGGATTTCGTAGTTGGTTTACCAAGAACTGTGGGACAGCATGACTCAGTGTGGGTGATTGTGGATAGGTATACCAAGTCCGCCCACTTTTTGCCTGTTATGACAACTTATACTGTTAGGTAGTATGCTGAGTTGTATGTGAAGGAGATTTTTTGACTTCATGGGGCTCCGAGGTCGATAGTGTCAGACAGAGACCCCACCTTCACTTCCAAGTTTTGGGAGAGTTTGCAGAAGGCTATGGGCACACAGTTACGGTTTAGTACTGCTTATCATCCTCAAACGGATGGGCAGTCTGAGAGGACGATTCAGATATTGGAGGATCTGCTGCGAGCCTGTGTGCTTGACTTTGGGGGATCATGGAGTAAGTATCTCCCTTTGATCAAGTTCTCGTACAACAACAGTTATCAGGCGACCACTGGTGTGGCTCCGTACGAGATGCTTTATGGAAGGAAGTCTAGATCACCTATTCATTGGGATGAGACAGGTGAGAGGAGGTATTTGGGTCTAGAGATGGTTCAGAGGACCAATGAGGCAGTTGAGAAGATTAGAGCGCGTATGCTTGCCTCCCAGAGTCGACAGAAAAGTTATTCGGACCTGAGACGCAGGAGCGTGGAGTTTCAGGTTGGTGATCATGTGTTCCTTAGGGTTTCACCCATGAGAGGTGTGAAACGGTTTGGTGTTCGGGGTAAGTTGAGCCCTAGGTATGTTGGCCCCTTTGAGATTCTGGAATGGGTTGGAGAGGTAGCTTACAGATTCGCGATGCCTCCAGCTTTATCAGGGGTTCATGATGTTTTCCATGTATCCATGCTCCGGAAGTATATGTCAGACTCAACGCATGTTCTAAGTTTTGAGAATCTGGAGCTTGATCAGGATTTATCCTATGAGGAGAAGTCGGTTCAGATTCTGGACCGAAAAGATAAAGTCTTGAGGAACAAGACCATCGCCTTGGTGAAAGTGCTGTGGAGAAACAGCAAGGTTGAAGAGGCGACGTGGGAACTTGAGTCAGAGATGAGGGAGCGGTACCCCGAGTTGTTCAGGTAATTTCGAGGATGAAATTTCTGTAAGGAGGGGATAGTTGTAACGACCCGAATTTGCTAATCGGGCTCAGGGCTTTGATTAGTGTGCCTGGAGGGCAATAAATGATTTAATATGCTAATATGTGGATTTATGTGTATATATGATTATGATGCATGTTTAGTTAAGTTAAATACGCATGTGGACCCCATCTGGATATTAGGGGTATAAATGTGATAAATGTTATATATATGTGATATGTCTGTGTAGCACGGACCGAGACAGTCTTGGTGAGTGGTTAGTCAGAAAGTCACAACAGGGTTGAGATTCGGACTCAGGGCGAGTCGAGGGGTAATTTGGGTATTAGGTGTTATGGGATTGTCGGGACTTGGAAATAAATATTTGGAGATATATTTGAGGATGGAATGTCTAGGCGGGAATATTGGGGAAATTTACCATTTTGCCCTCGGGGACGTTTTGGTACCCCGAGCCTTGAGGTAACCCTTTAGACTTAAGTCAAATAAAACAAAAAGAGGAATTACTTAGAAGCTTTGGGGAAACAGACATATACAATCTTCCATGACTGAGATAGCTCTTATTCTATTCTCTTCTTTACTCTCTAAGGAAAACTCAAAGGGAAACTCAAAGGAATTGGCTAGAAACTAAAGGGAATTCAGCTGTGATATCTTAGGAGCTTGAAGCTTAAGGATTGAGGATCAACCCAGAGATTGAGTTCAGCAAAGGTAAGCTCAAATTACTAAGGTTTAGTCTTGGATTTCTGGTGGTTATTGGGGATTGCATGTTAGTCAAGATTGGTTTACTTTTTGAGAATTTTGGCTGAGTTTTGTAGTAGGATTCAATGGGGTTATGGTGCTGTTACTAAGCTGAAATAATTGTGTTAGTTATTTGGGTTTAATAGATGAGTTTTGGGTGAATTGGCTTGAGGAAAGGTGTGGAAAAATGGTGGAAAAATCTGGGTTTGGAGGTGAGAGCCGTGGCCCTAGGAGGGGTGCGCGGCGACCCGTGTGCGCGCGCGGCCATGGGTGGCTGAGAGGTTCATGCGCGCCGCAGCCCGTGTGGGGGTCAGTGTGGTGCTAGCCTCTGTTTCGAGGCTAGCCGCGGCTCTTATGGGTGGGGTTGCGACCCTTAGTGCCAGTTTGAGTTTTTAAGGGTATTTTAGGCTTGGGAACTCAAGGGGTAAGGCTCGGGA
Source organism: Humulus lupulus (assembly GCF_963169125.1). Taxonomy (NCBI): domain Eukaryota; kingdom Viridiplantae; phylum Streptophyta; class Magnoliopsida; order Rosales; family Cannabaceae; genus Humulus; species Humulus lupulus. The sequence goes on along the minus strand of NC_084799.1, from coordinate 183,645,858 downwards.
TGGATTTTATCACCTGGATTGATAGAATCCAAGGTCCCAGAGGTTAGGGTTATGGCTCGAAGTTGTTTAGTGGATTAGAATTTGATGGATGGACATTGTTAATGTGTTGTGACTAGGGTTTCGGCGAGGCTCACGTTAGAGGACTGTGCTCGGGGCATCGGTGCTCAGAAAGTTCGAAACTCAGGTAAGAAAACCCTTGTTCCCATAGAGCTTGTGTGCAGGGCTGAGCCCAATATGCTAGAACTGCGGGGCGTAGCCCTTTAACTGACTATGCTATAATTCTGTACTTTCTTGCTATGCTATATGTATTGTGATGTGAATGATCGGCAAGAGCCGGGAACGGTGTAGGCCAAGAATGGTGAAGGGCAGGGAACGACGTTGGGCATGTTTAGTACAAGGCCGAGAACGGCAAGGGGCCGGGAGCAGCGTTGAGTACATGGAGTGCGAGTTTCCAGAGCGAGTCCCTAGACGGATACTTGGGATATCCTCACGGCGTGGTCCGCGAATCCAGGGCTTGGTAACGCCTGGGAGGCTAGGCCGCATGTGTTTAGCCAGTTGGTGGCCTGCTTATATGCTTGATGTATGTGTTGCATATGTTATCTGTTTATGGGTTTTCTTGCTGGGCTTCGGCTCACAGATGCTCTGTGGTGTAGGTAAGGGTAAAGAGAAGATCAACCAACCATGAGTACAGCAGGCGTGAGGCGGAGTGTACATGTTTGGCTAGCCTGGCTGCCACAGCTAGAGGATTTTGGGAGATGCTTGTAAATGAACTTAGATTTTGTCGTTTAGGCGACTTAGTACAATTTTTATGTTGTAAATATTTCTAAACTGTATTTTGGGATCCTAGGTGTCAAACTTTTATGATCTTCAATGATATGGAGTTAATTCTACATTTTTCCTCTGTTTATGGCTTAATTACACTGTTGACTTAAAACCTCGATTAGCGAGTTGAGAGCACATTTTTAAACTCACTTAGTAACGGCTCTAAGGCGGTAGGGCATTACAATTTGTGTCTGTACGAGTGATCAACAATTGATCTTACACTTATAAGTGACCAACCATCCAATTGACCAGCCCTTGTTCACAAACTTGTAAAAAGTAAAATTAATACAAGCCAATTCTTTAAAAAGAATGGTTCATTGATAATACTTGCACATGTGTTCTCCATCCCAATAGCGAGGAACGAGATCTGCGTTTAAGCGAGCAAGTGTTGTATGTGCCTGGTTGAAGAATTTTTTCAATTTGATATGGACCTTCCCAGTTTGGTCCGAGTACTCCAGCAGCCTGATCGCGAGTGTTAATAAAATCTCTTCTAAGTACCAAATCTCCCAAATAAAATTTTCTTTCACATACTTTAGAGTTAAAATATCGAGCGACCTTTTGTTGGTATGCTACAACTCGAAGTTGAGCCTGCTCGCGCCTTTCATTGACCAAGTCCGAAGACTCCATTAATAACTGATTATTCGTGCTTTGGTCGTATGTCAGCCTTCTATGCGATGGTAGATCTAACTCAATGGGTAACATGGCTTCATACCCATAGGCCAAGGAAAATGGTGTATGGCCTATTGTTGTTCGGTGAGATGTCCTGTATGACCAAAGTACTTCTGGAAATTGTTCTAGCGACACTCCCTTTGTTTCTTCAAGCCTTTTCTTCAATGTGTCCTTCAGAGTTTTGTTAACAGCTTCAACCTGTCTGTTGACTTGTGGATGAGCGACTGACGAAAAGCTCTTTGTGATACTATGTCGCTCGCAAAAACCGGTGAAAAGGTCGCTATCAAATTGGGTGCCATTATCTAAGACAATATTTTTTGGCAACCCATATCAGCATACAATGTTTTTGACAACGAAATCCAATACTTTCTTGGTCGTGATCGTTGTGAGTGGTTCAACTTCAGCCCACTTAGTAAAGTAGTCGACAACAACTACTGCATACTTGACATTCCCTTTTCCTATAGACAAAGATCTGATTAGATCAATTCTCCAAACCATGAATGGTCATGGGCTTTGAGTCTATTTGATCTCATTTGGGGCTGCTCGAGTTATCTTGGAAAATCGTTGGCATTTGTCACACTTTTTTAACGAATTCCATAGAATCTTCGATCATTGTAGGCCAAAAATACCCTTGTCGGAGAATTTTCTTTGACAAACTTTGCCCCCCAGCGTGATCTCCACAGAAACCTTCATGTACTTCTTGCATCAATTCTTTAGCCTTTTCCTTAGAGACATACCATAATAAAGGCATTGAGTATCCTCATCTATATAAGACTCCATCGATCAAAATAAACCGATTCGATTGCCTTTGAAGCGTCCTCGCCTTATTCCTATCTGCTGGCAACAGTCCTTGTTCGAGATATTGTATGATGGGAGTCATCCATGTATCAGACACTTGTATTACTAGCGAGGATTCTTCCGCTTGAATGCTTGCTGCTAAGAAGCGTTCGACCGGTACTATGCTCAAAGTATCAACATCTTTGGCACTTGCAAACTTGGTTAAGGCATCGTCGTTTGAATTCTGGTTGCGAGGTACTTGGTGGAGAGTATACTTCTTGAACTGTGCTAGTAAATCCTTTGCCTTGTTTAGATAAGCAACCATCTTAAGACCCCTAGCTTGATATTCTCAAACAATCTGATTAACTACTAGCTGGGAGTCATTGTATATTTCTAGTGACTTTATGTTCATATCCTTGGCTAGTTTTAATCGTGCGAGCAGAGCCTCATACTCGGCTTCATTGTTGGAGGCTGTAAAGTTGAATCTGATCACGCAGTGAAACTAATGCCCCTCGGGGATGATTAAGATTAGCCCTGCCCCCGAGTTGTGCTCATTAGAGGACCAGTCTACAAACAGTTTCCAGGTAGGGGTTTGATTTTGATCATCGGTCTCTATTATCAGTTCACTAGCAGGGAGTCCGATGAATTCAGTGACAAAATCCGCCTAGGCTTGCCCCTTTATGGTTGCTCGTGGTGCATATGAAATTTTAAACTGCCCCAACTCAACTACCCATTTTAATAGTCGACCAGCGACTTCTGGTTTTTGTAAGACTTGCCATAGTGGCTGGTCGGTGAGCACTATTATGGGGTGAACTTGAAAGTAGGGTCGCAATTTTCTAGATGCCAGTATCAAGTAGTAAGCCAATTTTTCTATAGAAGGATATCGTAATTCTACTCCCACTAGCCTTTTGCTTATGTAGTATACTGCTTTTTTAATGTTGTCTTCCTCTCTAATTAAAACAGCACTAGCAGCATGCTCTGCTATGGCTAAGTAGATGTATAAAGTCTTTCATTTGATCGGCTTGGACAAATGGGTGGTTGCGACATGTGGGCTTTTAGCACCTAAAAATCTTATTCACATTCCTCTGTCCATTCAAACTTTTTGTTTCCTCTGAGTAGATTAAAAAATGGGACACACTTGTTGATAGACTTAGATATGAATCTACTCAGGGCAACAATTTTTCCTGTCAGGCTTTGCACATCTTTGACTTTGGCTGGTGACTGCATCTCTATCAGTGTTTGAATTTTTTCGAGATTGGCTTTGATTCCTCGCGAGTTTACTATGAATCCCAAAAAAATTCCTAATCCAACACCAAATGAACACTTTAGAGAATTTAACTTCATTTTATATTTGTTCAGGATGTTGAAGCATTCCTGTAGGTCCTTGATCTGTTCACCGGCCTTTTATACTTGACCAGCATATCGTCGACGTAGACCTCCATGTTGTTGTCGATCAGCTCTTTGAGCATGTAGTTGACTAGTCGCTGGTAAGTCGCACCAGCGTTTTTCAAACCGAAGGGCGTTACGTTGTAGCAGTAAAGTCTCGTATCTGTTCGAAAGCTAGTATGATCTTCACCAGGTGGATGCATACTAAGTTGATTATAACCGGAATATGCATCCATGAATGATACAATTTCATGTCATGATGTAGCATCGACCAACTGGTCAATTCTTGGAAGAGGGAACAATCCTTCGGGCAGGCTTTATTTAGGTTTGTGAAATCCACGCACGTCCTCCACTTACCATTTGGCTTGGGAACTAGTACGGGATTAGAGACCCATGATGGATAAAACACTACCCTGATGAATCCATTTTCCTTCATCTTCTCAACTCCTTCTTTTAGGGCTTTAGATCTATCTTTGTTGAGTAGCCTTCTTTTTTGTTGTACATGTGGGTGATTTCTGTCTATATTTACGACATGGATGATCACTGCTGGGTTTATCCCAACCATATCTTCATGCGACCAGGCAAAGACCTCCTAGTGCATCCTCAGAAACTCCACTCGTTTGTTTTTTATAGTTGTCTCTAAGATTTTATCGACTTTCACAACCCTGGTCGGATCTTTCTCTTCTAGTTAGACCTCCTCGAGGTCCTCCACAGGCCCAATGTTTTCTTCAAAATCCTCAAAGCGAGGATACTAATCCCTATCCTCCTTTGGGCAACACCCTATTTGGTGACTTGTTCACCTGATCGGGCTTGCATTTCATTTTCCTTTAGCAACCTTTTTTTTTGGCTCCGCTTCTCAATCTCCCTCTTCTTGCCTTTGTGATCGAGGAATTGTAGCATTCTCTGGCTTCTCGCTGGTTTCCCAATAGGCACCCAACTCCTGCATTGGTTGGAAACTTCATGGCCATATGCCAGATCGAAGTTGTGGCTCCCAGATCGACGAGTATGGGTCTTCTGATCATAACATTGTATGAGGACGGACAATCAACTACTATAAAAGTAGCGAGCAATGTCCTGTTCGTAGGTGCAGTTCCTGCTGTGAATGGGAGTCTGATTGACCCTATTGGTGCTAGTCTTTCGCCAGAAAAAATCATAGATGGTTTGGTTGCATGGCTCTAAATATTGCACTGACAATTTCATTCCAATGAAGACTTGTACAAAATGTTAACCGAGATTCCTATATCTACCAACACTCGTTTTACCATCATGTTGGCGATTTGAACATCCAGTGAGGAAATTAGACATGTTGTGTGTCCAGCTTGGAGAACGTTATCAACTCTTCCACTATTCGAGATTGTTTGTGAGTTCGCTCCTCGACGTTTAGCATTTCGATGTCCTGATCATGACGTAGGGTTTTGGCATATCTCTCCCCCGCCTTACCACTGTCACCTGATATATGTGGTCCTCCGCGGATGGTCAACGATGTACTAGTGACAAGAGCTGGTTGTAGAGGAGGCAAATGTTGGCGTACAGGTGCCTGCTCGTTGCCTCCGTGAGCCTCTTGCTGAGAACTACCCCCTCCTAGTACATATCTCCTCAGATGTCCTTGTCTAATAAGGAACTCGATCTCGTCCTTGAGCTGGTTACACTCGTTGGTATCATGGCCATAGTCGTTGTGAAAATGACAAAACTTGGTCGTATCCCTTTTGGATATGTCTTTCTTGATCGGGGCAGGTCGCCTTAAGGGAACGGTGCTGTGACGGGCCTGATACACTTCAACTCGGCTATCGACCAGGGCAGTGTAATTGGTGAACCTCAGTTCATATCTTTTTTGTTTGGGGCGCTTGTTCACTACTACAAAACTGGGCTTTCCCGACACCCAACCACGACAGTCAACTGTTGACTGTCGTAGTTGCTTAGCGGGACTCTACACCGACATCTAAAAACTGTAGGCATAGAGACCAACGCCGACAGCTAATAATTGTCACCGTTGCTTTTGACTGTCGCTATTGACCCCAACGCCGACAGTTAATTTGAGACCAATGCCGACAGTTAAAATGTGTCGCTATTGACCCCAACGCCAACAGTTAATTCTAGACCAATGTCGACAGTTAAAATGTGTCGCTATTGAGCTCAACGCCGACAGTTAATTCGAGACCAATGCCGACAGTTAATAGGTGTCGCTATTGACCCCAACACCGACAGTTAATAAAATTTCAATGCCGACAGTCATAAAATGACGCCAAAATTCAAATAAAAAATTATAATTAATGAATAGTATAATTTTAAAAATATAAACTAAATTATGTAAATATATATTTATAAAAATGATGTATTTATTAAAAAAAATTTAAAACTAGATTTTTTTGTTTCTAAATTTTTTATTTACTTTTGTATTTATAATACTTTTTATATCAAAATTTAAATTTATTATTGTTTAACATATTTATAAAATTAATTATATTATTAACTATATTATTCTTTAACACATATATAAAATTTGTATTAGTTAAAAAATAGTTGTTTTTTATTAATTGGAAAAATATTGTAAAAAATTTAATGAATAGTATAATTTTAAAAATAAACTAAATTATGTAAATATATATTTATAAAAATTATTAAAAACTTTTAAAACTAGATTTTTTTGTTTATAAATTTTTCATATCATTATTTTTTATATTTATATAATAATTTTTATATCAAAATTTAAATTTATTATTCTTTAACATATTTATAAAATTAATTATATTATAAACTATATTATTCTTTAACACATTTATATTTGTATTAGTTAAAAAAAGAGTTGTTTTTTATTAATTGGAAAAATATTGTAAAAAATTTAATGAATAGTGTAATTTTAAAAACAAACTAAATTATGTAAATATATATATTTATAAAAATAAAAACTTTTAAAACTAGATTTTTTTGTTTCTAAATTTTTCATATTATTATTTTTTGTATTTATATAATAATTTTTATATCAAAATTTAAATTTATTATTCTTTAACATATTTATAAAATTAATTATATTATTAACTATATTATTCTTTAACACATTTATAAAATTTGTATTAGTTAAAAAAGAGTTGTTTTTTATTAATTGGAAAAATATTGTAAAAAAATTAATGAATAGTATAATTTTAAAAATAAACTAAATTATGTAAATATATATTTATAAAAATTATTAAAAACTTTTAAAAATAGATTTTTTTGTTTCTAAATTTTTCATATTATTATTTTTTGTATTTATATAATAATTTTTATATCAAAATTTAAATTTATTATTCTTTAACATATTTATAAATTAAATTATCTATATTATTATTTAACACATTTATAAAATTTGTATTAGTTAAAAATGAGTTGTTTTATTAATTGGAAAAATATTGTAAAAAAATTTAATATATAAATTTATTAGTTATGATTTTTTTTATTAATATATATATATATATATATGTTTAAATATTTTTTTTTATAAAAACGTATTGGAGCAATACCGACAGTTACAATGTATCGTTGTTGGGAAATAGAATTTTTTTTAAGGGGCAATGCCGACACCTATAAGTTGTCGCTATTGGAGGCAATAGCGACAACTTATAGGTGTCGGCATTGCCCATTAAAAAAAATTAGGTGGTAATTTTTTTCCCCCCAAATAACCTCAATTTTTCCCTCTTCCTTCTTTCTTTCTTTTCCCTTTTCTTCTTTCTTCACCAGCCAGCCGAAAGGTTCCTCTAGCTTCCAGCCGAAAGGTTCCTCCACCAGCTAGCCCACCACGACGTCGTCGATGCCGAACCAGCCTCTCACCCGCCGGCACCGCCTCACCGGCTCTCGCCCACCAGCCGAAAGGTTCCGTCTTTTGTGCAGCCAGCAACCAGCCACACCCCACAGTCTCTCTCTCACTCTCTCTCTTTATATATATATATATCTTGTCTTGTCTTGTCTTCTAGTTTGGGTTGTATTCATGGATTAGTAGAAGCAGGGGTATAACTTTGTTTGTTTGATATATATATATATATCTTGTCTTGTCTTCTTGTTTTTCTTTGCTTACTCTTAAAATCTCATAATTGTTTAATTGATTTTGTTTTGTTATATAACTGGTCTGAGATTTGGGTGAAGTATAATTTTGTTTGAAACTCAACTTGTGGTATTAGTAGTAGTGGGAATAGTGGTGTGGTAGCTAGTTCTAGTTGTGTAGTAGTAGAAGTAGTACTTGCTAGACAACATAGGAAAGATAAGATGAGGTGTGAAAAATTTATGAAGGTGCGTTGTGAGTATATATTTTTTGACAACCAGTTACCTCTCAATTTTGATATTTTTTTAAATTGTCGTTTTGGTTACAAGACCAAATTGAACTGAGGCCAGTGAACTGCTATAGTCTCTATATCTCCACATTACAGAACAATATTCCAATTGAAAAAACCAAAGAATGAAGAAAAGGAATTAAAAAAAATACAATATATCAATCTAATCTAATGATGTAAGTAACAAAACACACTACAGAACACATCAGTATTTTAGGTTGCTCTACCATACTGAAGATACTCAGGAGCAAGGTACCCCATTGTTCCTGCAGTTAGAGTAGAAACAGGGCTTTTATCATGATCCGTGAGCTTTGCCAAACCGAAATTGCCTAGTCAGAACAGATGTCTCTGTGGATGTCTTGATGTCTCTATGTCTTTGTGGATAAGTCAGAACAGATGCCAAAGCAACTGCAATGTTTTGTCTATGTGACCAACTCAACTAGGGTCCACGTCCAATTTCTTGGTAAAGCAACTTATCAACGCTACCATTAGGCATGAAATCATAAACAAGCAATAACTCACCTTTCTCAACACACCAGGGACCCAATATTATTATCATTAAGTAGTAGGCAGTTTTAGCCTTTCGGTTCTATTGTCATCAAGTACACTGTTTGGGAACATACATACATATATATATATGGAGGGTGAAGGGTAATTATGTCTCTCCACAATCGAAAAAAAATAATATTAAAAATATATAGCATATAGTTATAGAATATACATGCTTTTCACTTACATATATATTTGGTCATTTCCATGAAAAGTAGTAAAGTTTATTTTGGCATATTCCGGTTAGATTTATAGTAAAATAGTATGAATCACTGTATTGCTTTCAATTCAAAATACCTAATTTTACAGTAAAGTAGTATATAAAAACAGGAATAAGTATTCTGTATTGATGAATGTTAATCTTATATTTGGAAAATTTTGTTGTGTATCCTCTGTGATTGATTGAAATTAAGAGACTATGTTCTGTATTTCTGCTGTGAGTTTTCTGAACTGGGGTTTATGCTTCTATATATATATATATATGTACATTATGCCGAAAACCCAGAGAAACTGTGGTTGTAACTATAGATCATGAATTGCTTAGCCTCTTCTTCACTAATATCAATTATTATAATTAAGTACAAATATATATATATATATGTATAGAATGTGATAGTGATCATGAAATAATAATAATAAAGTTGAAAAAATAAAAGTATAATGAAAATACTTGAGGCGTGGTGGTAGTGGGAGTTGAGTGAATAAGATGATCACGAAGAAGTGAAAGCAAGAGAAATAGGGCCCCAAACCATTGAAATAGAGTACTACTTTTTCTTCTTCTATCCATATTTGTGTTTTGGAATGAAGAAGCACATGGTTCTCTGGCTCTTAAATATATATATATATATATAGATATATATTCGGATTATTATTATTTTTTTGTAGCTATTATATAAATATATCATCTCACTTAGCTTGGTAGCTTAATATTATTATTTTAGAAAGTAAATGTTGACAGGGATTTAAGTATAAACTTATTGCTCTGTTATTTATTTTATTTCATGTTTTTGAAAGGCTCTTCGGGATAAAACTCTTGATCTCAGATTTTTTACTTCAGAAAGCAATCTAAAGTTCAAATAGATCATCTCAGTTATGTTTTAATGGTTAAAACTTATTAATTTGGATTCTAATTGTTTAAACATATTCAGAGGTATATTCTTTTATTCTTTTTAAAATTATACAAGTGTATGTTAGAGGAGTTTGAATATCTTAAATATTTATCTATAGTGAAGTAGGTTCTGGGATTATAATTGTGTGCTGCGGTGATAACGGAAGATTGAGAACTTGCATGTCTTAGTGAAATAGGTTCTGCGATATCTGTATAATTGCGTGCTGGGGGAGATATAAGGAAGAAAAATTGTTTGTTGTTTGAATTGATTGAATTATTTGTATTGATATTGACAGATGGTTAGGTTACAAATATTGGGGAAGTGCTGTCCGTTTTAAATCATAAAAAATTGTATGAATGATTTAGATTATGAAAGATTAACGTTTCAATTTCATTTATATTCAAAGCTCAAGTAGTCATATATTTTGACTACTTCAATGTTTCAAACCTCTGCAATGAATCTTCAAACTGATTTACTTACTCTTTAGTCCTTAAATATATATTTTTTTAATTTTTACACAAAAAATTAAACTTTTGTTTTTCTTGAATATTTATATCTATTACAGAAGACAAAGAAAGAAGATATTGAGGAAATGATACCTTCCATTCAACATCCACAGCCCCCAAAGCTTCCGCGTGTAGATCCATTGACACAGGAGGTAATGTCAATCTCTCACAATGATTCGGCATCTATGTCAAGAAATTTGACCTCTTTATTGAAGTTTGTATCACCATGGGATAATGACTACCACAAGAAGATTAATATCCCATCGCATGGTTTTGGATACAACACGATTGCTACGCTTTTCAAGGATGATGTGACACAATTTTGCAACATGGACAAGATTGGGCAAACTCTAATGATATTGTATTTGAGGTATATATTCATGTCTTTTATAATTTAAAGTTTGAATTATATGCATGTCTTTTATAATTAAATATGATTAATTTCTAGGTTGTTGGATGATATACTACATACCAATGGGTTGGATCATTTGTACGCATTTCAGCATCCAGGTGAAGTTAGTGTAGGTCATGAGAATAAGCGTGCCCAAGCACTTAAAGATCGATTCATTCAAATGGGCGAGAAGCGGTTCCTTATTTGTCCCTGAAATAACAAGTAAGTTTATATTGAGTTTTGAAATGTTAAGTTCATATAGTCATCTTCTAAATATTTGATTGTTTGTTTTCTAGTGAACATTGGATGTTATTGCTATTTCAACCTCACTCACATTCAGTGGCGTTCTTGGATCCCATTAACCTTAAATTACGCATTGAGATTAAAAATATTGTTAGGCTGTAAGTTTATATAAGTTTCAATCCTTAAAGTATATTATCTTTTTAATAGTACTTGTTTGCTAATTAAAATACTTTTATTATGTATAGTGCTTTCACGCTATATGATACGGAAAAAAGAAAAAGAGTTGCAAGTCCAAAGTATTATAGTCCAAAAGTAAGTAACATTCAACTTTATAAAACATAAGATTTAAATTATAAGTATACTAACAAGTATATGTAATATACTTTTACATTTGTCTATGTTAACAGTACCGACAACAACCAAAAACCACAGAGTGCGATATCTACTGCAAGAAGTATGCTAGGGATCTCCTTTCACAACAAAGAACCAGAGCATATCTATCGAATAATGTAATAATTAAATGTGTTTACCTTTTAACTTTAATAAAGTTATATTTTAATTTCATATATATTTGACATGTAACTTATAATTTAAATTATTTGCAGTTCAATTCAGATTTACCATATACTGACGCAGAACTTAATGAAGTTCAAGAAGAGTGGGCAAAATATATTCTACCGCAACTCGCTAAATGATGGCATGCTTGCTTAGTACCTATGTGAGGGGATTTAATCATTTTTTGAACTTTTTATTTCTTTTATTAGAAATTGTTAGAACTAATCAAATACAGAATCAATCTAACAAATTATATGTAGTTAATTTAGCTTTTTGAGGTGTAAACTGTGCTAAATATTCATTTTATGACAAACTTTTTTGGAACTATGTATTTCTTTTATTTAGAAAGTGTTAGAACTAATCAAATGTAAAGTTAATGTTACCAATATTAATTTAATTTAATTTTTGATGTGCATTCTTTTACTGCAATTGCTACGTTGATTTTGAAACCAGGGGGCATTGACAACATATTTGCAATGTCCTCTGGTGTGGAAACTTTGCGACAGTTAAAAACTGTCACCATAGACAACCAATCCCGACACATAATAACTGTCGGTGTTGCCAGCAACGGCGATACCTATTAACTGTCGGCATAGCCAGCAACGGCGACACCTATTAACTGTCGGCGTTGCCAGCAACGGCGACACCTAATAACTGTCGGCGTAGCCAGCAACAGCGACACCTAATAACTGTCGGCGTTGCCAGCAACGACGACACCTAATAACTGTCGGCGTAGCTACCCTATGCGGCATAGGCAAATACGACAGTTAGTCGACTGTCGTCGTTGCTCAATAGCGACAGTTAAAAACTGTCGGGAAATCCCGTTTTTGTAGTAGTGGTTATCAGATGTCGCTGGTTCGGTGTTTGCCCTTTTCCCCCCATTCTTACCGTTACCTTTGTTGTTGCCATTGGGTTTATTAGACCCATGGCGGCTTTGGTTGGGTCTTCTTTCTTACCCTGGTCGTCCTTTGGGGACTTTCCTTCATTGGCTATGGCCTCCTCGAGTTTGATATATTTGTCTACTCGATCCAGAAATTCTTGAGTGCTCTTGACTCCATTCTTTCGCAAACTACTCCAGAGAGAAGAATGGCGTCGCACTCCAGCTGTGATTGCCATCATTTTTCCCTCGTCTCCAACAGTTTTGAGCAGCTGCTTGCATAGACTGTTGGATATACTCCTTGAGAGTTTCATCTTCCTTCTGTCGAATGTCGACCAGCTGATTAGCCTCTGTTGGATTTATTCGACTAGCATAAAAATGCTTGTAAAAATCCTTCACGAACATCTCCCAGGAAACTATATTGGCCAGAGGGAATTTGAAATACCATTCCTGAGATGATTCAGACAAAGTGGTAGGAAAAATCCTGCACCGAGCATCTCTAGACACCTGGATGTCCATTTGTATCTCAAACTTGTTCACGTGAGAAACTGGATCTTCTCCTCCTATGAAGTTGGGTAGAACTGGCTTTTTGAATGTGCTCAGGATCTCCACCTTAGCAATTCTATTAACGAATGGGGTGCCCTTCCTCCGATCAAACTCTATGTGGGACATTTTATTCCCAACTAGCTACTGCACGGACTGATTCAAGGCATTTATCTAAGCCTGTACATCATCTGGTATTGCTGGAGCGGCTGGTGCCGGGGGGAAGTATTCGTCATGTCTTTTTTTTTTTTGGTTATTGAGTACATCCCTCAGATCTTCATCCCTACGTCTCTGCTCACTTGCATCTAGTCGGTCAAAGACATTGGGCTGCTTAGGTTGTGCCCCAACATTTTGGCTCATTGCTCGGTTCTCCATTGGCGAAGGATTTTGCTGTCTGCCTCTTTCCTCCTGCTGCTAATCATTGTTCCTCCTGCTAAAGTCTGCCTCATTATAATCATGCCCATCTCTGAATTGCGACCTATGAGTGTGTGACCCTCTATACGCACTGTTCCCATCTCTTCCTCTTGGTTTTCCTCGATAAATAGGTGGGGGCCTGCGTTGGTCATTAGGTCCTCTGACATTACTATGTCGCGGGGGATCCCAGACCGCAGAGCCTGAGTCCACTTGTCTCTTGCTTCCCGAGGGACGTTGTCCCCTGGTAGGAGGGTTCTGTTCCCCAGTTTTTTGATGTCTAGGGCTTTTGGGACGCTGCTCGGCCTTATTCTGCCTGTGCTGCTAAACGTTATCCCAACCAGATCGAGAGGGTGGTTATTGCTCGCTATTTCTATAAGGATTCTGTGTTGGTCTTTCCTGCTGAGCAGCGGAAGGTTGGTCTGGTCTTTGAGGACTCCTTAGGTGTGGTGGATCGTGATGATATTGGGGATGCTTTGACTATGAAAGTTGGTGAGGGTGAGAGCTTGGTGGGTGATCTGGTTGAGAGGCTGGTGCAGGATGTCCTCTAGCCAATTGAATGGCTGCTTCTAAAGTTATCGTGGCATCTCTCTACCGGCGGTCCATGTCAGCCTGCCGCTCATTCAGTTCTCGGCACTGCCGGTCAATCTACATTTGCTGCAACACCATCGTTTCAGCCACATTCGGTTGATTAGCTTTCAGAGTAGCTAATTTGTCTTGCAATACTATCAAAGTTGTTCGCAGGGTTTTAGCATCCATCTCCTCTTCTTCCAGTTCCACTTGTGGCTTGTCCTCCTCTACATTTTGTGGAGGGGGTTGATTTGGCATACTCTCAGATGTTTGCCCTGTTTGTCCCGCTTTCCTGGTGGTTTTCGTCATTGTTTATCCTGAAGTTCTTGAGTTCAACTCTCAATGAAAGTACCAAAATGTTGACTGATGATTTAGCCAACAACATAGAGTCACTAAAATGATAAGAATTTATAAGTGAATGCAAGAACTAAACAACACAAATGTTTTATAGTGGTTCGACCCCAGAGATTGGTAATAACCTACATCCATTTAGTGATTTTATTGATGTAAACCTTGAAGCCTGTGATCAGCAAACTAGGGTTCATTAACTTTCACAAGCTCCAAAGTGGAATACAAAAATCGTGTATAAAAACAATCGTTCTCTCTGAATAGCAAATCCTCCTCTTTAAATGAATCTCATGAGTCCTATTTATATGCTCAAGGATGTACATATGGGTCAATAGGCCATGTTTAAAATTTGTTACAAGCATCTTTGAATAATGACATAATTCATAATAGTTCCACATAAAGAGGGTCAAACATCTTAGAAATATATGACGTATAGCTGTATTTGAACTCTGGCTTCGTTACTACGATCAGACCTGGTCGCATATATCAACATATCTTCTGTCGTACTGTTTTAAATCTTTCTTAAATCCATCGAGCAGCTTGCTATCCTGGTCGTTGGTCGATTAGACTATCATCACTAAACAGTCACGTGCTATCCATGTGCACCCCGATCATGCCACGCCAGAAAGAAAATATTTTTTTTGGTTAAACAACGTGCAATGGACGTTCGCTTAGTTTTATTTATATAATTTATTAATTATATTTATTTAATTTATATCATTGTCATATAAATTTTAAATAAATCAATAATATTATATATATATATATAAAAGAATGACATAAACATATTAAATGAAAAATTAAACCAAAACACTGTTTATGATTTTTTTTAAAATATATATAATATGATAACCTTTTTAAACATAAATGATAATTTGTTTAATAAAATTTAAGATTATGTATTATATATTATTATTATTATTATTATTATTATGATATTTTATAATATTTAAATTTATATTGATATAAGTATTAAATACCTAGTGTTGTATTAAATATTATTATAATAATAATATTTATAATATTTGAATTCATATTAATATAATTAGTAAAAAAATAAGATTATAATATCTTATAACATTTAAATTTATATTAATATAGTTATTAAATATATAGTATTGTATTTTATATTATTATAATAATGATATTTTATAACATTTTCATTTGAATTTATAGTAATATAATTATTATATAGAGTAAATGGCGGCTAAAAAACTCAATATTTTCAAAATATTACACTTTTACACCCAATCTTTTTTTTTGCGGTAAATATACTCAATGTCTTCAAAATGTTACACTTTTACCCAAACTTTTTTTTGGCGGTAAATATACCTAGTGTTTTTAAAATCTTGCACTTTTATACCTATTTTAAAAATTATTTTGAGAAATAATATGTAAGTGAAGGAAAAATAAAGGATTTTAGTTATTTTTAAAATTTTAAATTATTTTCACTTTCAAAATAAAAAAAATAAGATTAGTAAAATTAATCAAAATAATTAAACTTATATTTTTCCTTTAATTTTTTTTAAAAAAAATAACTTATATTTTAAATTGATGAAAATATATAAGTTTTTAATTATATTAAATCATTTTTATTAATTTTAATAAAACATTTATTAATGTTAAATTTAAAATAGTTATTTTGAGAAAGAATAAGAAAGAGAAAATAATTTAAAATTTAAAAAATAAAAAATAATTAAAATCCTATATTTTCCTTCACTTTTATTATTTATCAAAATAATAAAAAATAGGTATAAAAATGCAATTTTTTTAAAACATTGAGTATATTTACCGCAAAAAAAAAATTGGGTATGAAAGTGCAATATTTTGAAAACATTAAGTATATTTACCGCAAAAAAAAAAATTAGGTATAAAAATACAACTTTTTGAAAACATTGAGTATGTTATCCGCCATTTAATCTAGAGAAATTATAGTAAATGACCCAAAACAATAGCATCAAGAAGTTAATGTCATCATTAATAAAATTGTAGAGAAATGACATTTTTACATTGTTGATTAACTAAATTTCCTTTTTCGATAATTTATTTATTTATTTAGGAGCGTATGACTTTAATATAGTGATATATATTAGTTTTGTTTAATTAGTTTTTATTTTAAAGTTATATTAATTTTTTAAGTTTTTTATGTGTTGTTGGTATATTATTTTTCAACTAGTGTATATGTTTTTTATAGTATGATATATCAATTTTTTTATGATGTTTATTTTCTATCTTATTATTCATAATTGCAATATATAATTTTGTATCATGGTATATACATTTTAATGGTAATATATAATTTTGTTAGTATAATATATATATTTTTTAGTAATAATTTTGTAAGTTTTGTTGGTATATTATTTTTCAACTCATTATATGTATTTTGTGATATGCCATATCATTGAACAACCCATAAAAAACAAAAAAAAATCAAAATAACTTTAAAATAAAAACTAATTAAATAAAAAACTAATATACATATATTGTAATATTAAAATATTTATAACAAAATAATAATTTGTTAAATGACATATTTAGTAATATGTAATATTAAAAAAGTTATTAGGTTATTTTACTATAAAATAAAAAACATAGACATTTTCTTACTTTCACACACACTACTAAGAGTCATTCTGCACCAAATCTTTTTACTCTATTATATATATAGTATTATATTAAATATTATCATAATATTTTATAATATTTAAATTTATATTAATATAATTAATAAATATATATTTTTAAGTAAGATTTAAATGTATATTATATTAAATATTTAAAATTTTAACTTAACCAAACAAATCTTTAAAACAAAAAAATTATATATTATTCACTCCGAGTCAAATTCCGAGTCAAGTTCGGAAGAAAATGAGTCTTCCGGCGAACACACTGAGGCCAACCCAACTCTCTCAGTCTCCCAAAGCACCGCCTCTGCCCCAGCTGCCATCTCCCTCAACTCAACCCTCTTTTCCCAATCAACCTCCTCCTAAGAGCCGCTCCCTTTCTCACTCTCAATGGCCCTCCCAAAGACCCAGCGAGCCAGTTGTCAAATGGACCTCTTCCATAGCCAGTCTCTGCCGAAACGGCCGATTGGCTGAAGCTGCTCTACAGTTTTCTCGGATGAGATTGGCCGGGGTCGAACCTAATCACATCACATTCATCACGCTTTTCTCTGGCTGTGCTCATTTTCCTCGCAAGAGTTTGTCGTTTGGTGCTTCCGTTCATGGCTATACTTGTAAGCTGGGGTTGGACTCTGGTCATGTGATGGTGGGAACGGCGATTGTAGATATGTACGCCAAGTGCGGTCTAGTTGATTTCGCTAGAGTCGTTTTCGATGGGCTGACAATGAAGAATTCTGTGTCTTGGAATACTATGATTGATGGATATATGAGAAATGGGAAAGTGGAAAGTGCGGTTGAGTTGTTTGATGAAATGCCTGAGAGAGATAGGATTTCATGGACTGCTTTGATTGGCGGATTTGCCAAAAGGGGTCTTTCAGAGGAAGCCTTGCAGTGGTTTCGTGAGATGCAGGTCTCTGGTGTTGAACCAGATTATGTGACCATGATCTCTGTTCTTGCTGCTTGCGCTGATTTGGGAACCGTTGGTTTAGGCTTATGGATGAATAGATATATAATAAATCGTGAATTTAAGGATAATATCAAGATTAGCAACTCGATGATCGATATGTATTCTCGGTGTGGATGCATTGAATTTGCTTGGCAAGTGTTTGAGAAAATGCCTCAAAGAACATTGGTGTCATGGAACTCAATAATAATTGGATTTGCCATTAATGGGCATGCTGAGGAAGCTCTCGAGTTCTTCAATTTAATGCTGAAGGAAGGGTTCAAGCCTGATGGAGTTAGCTTCACTGGAGCTCTAACTGCATGCAGCCATGCAGGGTTAGTTGACGAAGGGCTCATGCTCTTCGAAAATATGAAAAGAGTTCATGGAATTAGCCATAGGATTGAGCATTACGGGTGCCTAGTAGATCTCTACAGTCGAGCTGGGAGATTAGAAGACGCTCTAATTGTGATAGAAACTATGCCAATGAAACCAAATGAAGTTGTTGTGGGATCATTGCTGGCTGCTTGTAGAACTCATGGTGATATCTCATTAGCAGAAAGATTAATGAATTACCTTAACGAGTTGGATCCCGGAGGTGACTCTAACTATGTGCTCCTAGCAAACATATATGCCGCGGTTGGAAAATGGGACGGTGCGGGCAAGGTTAGGAAGATAATGAAGGCTCGGGGAATACAGAAGACGCCGGGATTTAGTTCCATTGAAGTCGATTGTAACCTTCATGAATTTGTATCTGGTGACCACTCCCATGTTGAAGCAGAGTGTATATATTCAATGCTTGAACTTCTTTCGTTTGAACTAAAAGCATCTGGCTACGTTGCAGAGAACATTTTTAGCCCTGAATCGTACGAGGACGATTGAAGCATTTTTTTTTTTTGTATGGAATACACTTATCACCAGCATGAACAAACAATGAATTGTGAAGAAAATTTGTGTTGACGAGAGAGGTCAAAAGGAGTAGCTTCATCATTGTTCAGAAGAGGGGAAATCCCAGAGACATGGCCAATCAAATGTGTAATACTTTGGTGCTCTGAGTTTTGATCAAAAAATAGAGAAACGAAACCTTGATACACTGTTTTAAGTCTCTATTTAGGTATGTATGTTTATAGGTTTTGTTACAGCTGGAAGGAAAACATCAATTGAATGGAGAAAAACATACAAATGATACTGACATGATTGAATTTTTCATTTGATTCTTGATGTTAATATCCAATAGTATTGCACAAGAATAAATCAAAATGAAATTCATTATAGTTCTAAGTGTAAGGGTATAATTTTTCTAACAAGATTTGGTGATAAAAGTTAAGTAAAATGCACTGTTTCATTTAATGAAATATTAGCAGAGTTGAGAAGTGTAGAATACATTTTTGAAGAGCTCCATGTAGCGAAGAGCTTAGTAGTGTCAGTATCTAGTGACAGTAAGAATTTGACAGAGTTTGCCTTCCTAGAGGAGAAATAAACGCTTGTTTGTTGAAGAAAAAAAAGTTCGGAAGAGCATCTTGTAGATAGAGAGCTCAAAATGATCATGTCCGAAAGAAGAGCTTGAAACAATCTCATTTGCAGAGTCAAACACAATAGAGTTTATTTGAACATGTAAAGCTCGTAAGAGCACTATGAAAGAATGATAGTCTTTAATTAAACGATGTGTTTAATTAAAGATGAAAGATTAAAGAAAGAATGAATGATGGGCAGACGAGAATAAAGGCTGATATGATGCTCTCTCGTTGGACTTTTAGCCCACTTTGAAGGAAAGGAAAAGAGCGGGAAGGGACACTAGAAGGATTGACATGTGGGCCAATCAGGATAAGTCCCTTTATCGTTGTAACGTCCCAAATTTGCTAATAAGACTTAGAGCCTTGATTAGTGTGCCAGGATGGTATAATTGAATTTATATGAGAATTATGTGAAATTAATTTAATATATGTGTGATTATATGGCATATATGAATTATATTGTGATATGAATACTTACGCATGTTTATGTGTATTAAATATGCATGTTGACCCGTTTTCATTAATATAGACATTTTTGTAATTTTGACCCGTTGAGGGTATAATTGTAATTATATGTGTTATGTGATTGAGACCACATTATTATGTGGATATATTTACGATATTCGACATGAGGCGATCCTAGTTAGGGAGTTGGCAGAAAAGTCACAACGGGGTCAAATACCCGCCTCGGGGCAAGCCCAGGGTTATTTTAGTAATCTAGTACGTAGTCGAGATTTATCTGGTGATGGGTAGCTATTTGGGGATTATTTGGGTATGTCGGGATTAATTGGGAATCTTAAGTGAAATTTGAGGTTTAGCGGGAAAAATGTGGTAAAAAGACGATTTTGACCTTAGGGGCGTTAGAGAACCAAGGTAAAGGTTAGGGGCATTTTGGTCTTTTCCCTAGCCTTGGACTATCTTAGGAATCTAGGGACTTTAGGAAGCTTAGAAACAAGCAGAACAAAAACATGCAGCATCTCAACTCTTTCTCTCTCTTGAAGCTTGGTGGAGGTTTTCTAAATTTTGAAGAGAATTGAAGTTGTGAAGTGAGGGTTGGAGCTAGGAACGAGATTAGGAGCAGCTCAGGGTTGTGAATTCATAGTTGAGGTAAGGAATCGTGCTTTGTTTTAGGTAAAATTCTGTTATAGTTTAAGTTTTGGTTGAGGTTTAAACTTTAGTTTTGATTTTGAGTTTTGGTAAGGAGTTCGTTTAGTTTTTGAGGTGTTTTATGATGCTTATGTTGTGTTATTGAGAGTCCTAGACTCAATTGGAACTTTGGTATAACTTTGGGATGAGTTTGGAGAGGTTTTGGATCGAGGAAAAACACAGAAAAAACCCAGAACCGCGGCCCGCATGAACCCAAGGGCTAGGGCAGTTCTCTTAATCGCCTTAGCGTCACGACATTGGGTGGGCTGCACCACGGCGCGTGTCCAGGGAAGCAAGGGAGGTAGTTCTCTGACTTATAGAGGGTCACGACGCTTTGGAGGGGTGCCGCGGCTCAAATTGAAGATTTTGGCCAAATGGGGTTTTTAAGGTCAAAAACTCGAACCTAAAGGCTCAAGAAGGGTTCTACTATCCGGTTTAGTAGAATTCGAGATCCCAGAGGCTAGGAACTAACCCTAAAGATTTTAAATATTCTAGTGCTTGATGGTTGTCCATTATTATGTTGTGACTAGGTTATACCGTTAGGGTACAGGAGTGAGGATCACGCTCAGGATCGCCATACGCTATCTGCACAGGACTCGAGGTAAGAAAACTGCACCTCGGTTGTGATCAGGGCTCTGGCCCCTATTAATCAATATGACTATAATTATGCCTGTAATTGCTTGATTAGGCATGCTTGTATACGCTGTATCTGATTGTGTGATTAGGTAAATCATATGTTTGATTATACCTGATCTGAAAGCTCGGCCTAAGAGAGTCGAGGTCGACAATAAGCATGCGAAACGTAGGCCATTTTGGCCAGGGCAACTTAGGAGTGAAATATGCACTTGTCTAACTTAGTAGCTGTTTAAATTGAACTATGTGTTTGTTTGAGCATGATTGTTACTGCTAAGCTTGTTATTTATATTATGTTGCCTATTTGAATCTGTTGATTTAAGTTTTCTTGTTGAGCCTTGGCTCACGGGTGCTATGTGGTGGAGGTAAGGGAAAGGGGAAGTTGGACCAGCCATGAGTTGGAGAGCTTTAGGGGCGGCGTGTACATTTGCAGCTGCTCGACCGCCACGAACAAGGATTCAAGAGGGACTAGAGTCAAATCCTAGTTTTGCCGCTTAGGCCAGCTTATGTTGTAATTACCTTTGAAGTTGTAAATGCCTTGTAAATATTTATTTTGGGATCCCATGTAGTGACTCAAACTTTTAAATGAAAGTAACAATTCCTATGATAAAAAAATTTAAACCATAATTCGTTAATTACACTTAGTCACACGTTTATTTCCAAATGACTTGATTTGCAAATCCAACATTATTTAAAACACATAGTATAATGGTCTTGGCTATACAGGGCGTTACAACTTGGTATTAGAGCTGTCTAGGTTTAAGGGTTCGTGAAAACTGGCTAGGCATGTTCACTCGCCGCTAAAGACAAGCTTGACTCAGGGTTTGGTCACTATTTATGTGGTTATGTGTTTAATTGCTTAAATAAGATATAAATGCCTTATCTGCCTGTCTTATTAGGTGGCATTAGATATACAGATAGGGGTTGTCCCTTGACTGCAATGTGTACATGAAAAGGCATGCTTATTAGCATTGCTATTTTATGTTAGGGTTATTGAAATGCTTGTTAGCATTGTGGTTGCATGTATTTGCTTAATTGATGATGTTGGACCGTGGGGTGACTTCTAAAAGCTTGTTATCATTGTCTGATCAGCCGAGTTGTTGATTGCAGATATACTTGGAGAGCTATTCCTCCAAGGCAATCAATTTGACTAGTCGGTGCTGAGATCGAGGCTAGAGATGATAACAAGGGTCAGAACCATATGCCAGCCCCTGAGAATTGGCAGCAGATGCTTGCTGATATGCAAGCCAAACTTCAACGTCAAGAGGAAGAGATCTGTTTATCAAGACAGCAGGTTCCACCAAGGAACGCTACACCAGACATGCCACCTGCCGTGGCATCCCAGACTCGAAATGTTTATACTAAGAGTTGGGATGAGTTCAGAGACCTGTTTAACCAGATGTATTACAATAATGTCGTTAGAGCAGCGAAAGTGAACGAGTTTACCAGTTTGGTGCAGGGCAGTATGCCAGTCGCTAAGTATGCCTCGAAGTTCAATAGGCTGGCTAAATTTGCACTGGATTTGGTGCATACTAACGCATCAAGACAAGAAAAATTTGTTCAGGGGTTGAATTCTATGATAGCCCAGGATGTTCGGATTACATCAGTACCTGGGGAAACTACTTATGCCCAAGTGGTTGAGAAAGCCCTCACAGCTGAGGAGGCAGAGAAGAAGATATGGAGGGAGAGTTCTGCACGACGTGATGTTCAAAGGGCAGTGCCTCCATTTGTAGGATCTGGTAGGGGTAGAGGCCCTAGTGACCATAAGAGGAAGACCCCTGATACCTCGACTACTACAGGTCCTGATAGGAGAGGTCGGGGTGTTCAGGGCGGCTGCCAAAGCAGCAATGAGACGTGGAGGAGTTACCCAGAGTGTGTCAGGTGTAGGAGGTGCCATCTAGGCGAATGTCAGGTGAAGACATGCTATCTGTGTGGGGTGGGTGGACATCTCAAGAAATATTTCCCGAGCTTGAAGAAGGAGGAACCAAGGAAGGCAGACAGCTTGACTCCAGCTTGAGTGTTCGCCCTGACTCAGGCAGAGGCTGAGGCTGAGGCTAGTCCCTCAGTGGTGACTGGTCAGCTTTCTTATGTTGGCACTCCATATACTGTATTGATTGATTCTAGTGCTACTCACTCACTTGTTTCTAGTAGAGTGATTGATAGAGTGTAGGCCCTGTGATTATTATACCATGAGGTTTGGGACTTTATTCCCTACTGGGGAGATGGTAGTCTCTAGGAGATGGGTTAGGTCATTATCAGTGGTGGTGGACAACAGAGAAATATTTTTGGACTTGATTGAGTTGGGTATGGATGATTTTGACATAATGGATTGGTTAGCCAGGTATGGGGCAACTATAGACTGCAAGAAGAAGATTGTGACTTTTGAGCCTGAGGGTGAGGACCCCTTCATTTTTTTTTTTGGTATTGTGCATGGACCCCGTATGCCTATGATATCAACATTGAGGGCTAGGGACCTTTTACAAGGAGATTGTATAGGATTCCTAGCTAGTGTGTTGGACACCACTAAGATCATGCCAGTGGGACCAGAGGAGACCAGATTGGTGTGTGACTTCTTAGATGTGTTCCTTAAGGAATTACCAAGACTTCCTTTGCACTGAGAGATTGAGTTTGTCATTGAGTTGGCACCACGTACAGAACCAATGTCAATGGCACCATACAGAATGGTTCTGTTAGAACTGAAGGAGTTGAAGGTACAATTATAGGAATTACTGGACCTGGGATTTGTCAGACCTAGCTTCTCACCGTGGGGTGCTCCGGTTTTGTTTGTGAAGAAAAAAGATGGGACCCTGAGGATGTGCATAGATTATAGAGAGTTAAACATGCTGACTATCAAGAATAGGTACCCACTACAAAAAATAGACGACCTATTTGACCAGTTGCAGGGCAAGATAGTGTTCTCAAAGATTGAACTTCGCTCTGGTTATCACCAATTGAGGATCAAGGATGAGGATATTCTGAAGACGGTCATTCACACGAGGTATAGGCACTACGAGTTTCTAGTCATGTCATTTGGATTGACCAATGCCCCAATAGCATTTATGGATCTGATGAACATGGTGTTCAAGGATTATTTGGATCAGTTCGTGATTGTCTTCATCGACGATATCCTTGTTTACTCTCATTCAGAGGTAGAGCACGAGCAACACCTCTAGTTAGTATTGCAGAGATTGAGGGAGCACCGGTTGTATGCCAAGTTTAAGAAGTGCGAGTTTTGGTTACTGCAGGTAACATTCCTTGGTCACATTGTCAGTGGAGACAAGATTAGGGTAGATCCGGCCAAGGTTGAAGCAGTTAGGGATTGGCCGAAGCCAAGGAACGCCTCGGAGGTCAGGAGTTTCCTTGGGTTGGCAGGATATTATCGGGGTTTTGTGGAAGGATTCGCAAAGATTGCTACACCATTAAAAGAATTGACATAGAAGAAATTAAAGTTTGTGTGGTCAGACAGATGTGAGAATAGCTTTCAAGATTGAAGCGATGATTGATTAGTGCTTCGGTGTTGAGCCCTCCTTCAGATGGGGATAAGTTTGTGGTGTACTGCGATGTGTTGAGACTGGGGTTAGGATGTGTGCTGATGTAGACTGGGAAGGGCATTGCGTACGCATCGCGACAGTTGAAGGAATACGAATAGCGATACCCTAGTCAAGATTTGGAGTTAGCAGTGGTGGTATTTTCACTGATAGTGTGGCGACACTATTTGTATGGAGAAAAGTGCGAGATATACACATATCATAAGATCTTGAAGTATTTCTTCACCTAGAAGGACTTAAACATGAGAAAGAGCTAGATTTGGTAAAAGATTATGACTATGAGGTTCTTTACCATCCAGGGAAAGCCAATGTAGTGGCAGATGCTTTGAGTCAGAGAGGCTTAGGACAATTGTTTAGTTCGAAGCAAATATCGAAGGAATTAGCAGAAGACATGACTAGAGCAAGGATATAGTTGGTGGTGGGCTAGTTGGCCAATATTATCTTGCAGTCCACTCTTTTCGAGAGAATAGAAGAGGGCTAGATGAATGATTCTCAGTTGGTAAAGTTTAGAGAAAATGTCCTAGCTGGAGTAGCAAAGGATTATTCCATTATGGAGGCGAGTTTGCTGAGATACAAGTATCAGATTTGTGTTCTGATGGACTTGGGTATTAGACGAGAGATCCTTGATGAATCTCATACCACACTGTATTCATTACATCCAGACACCATGAAGATGTATTAGGACCTAAGGTCATTATATTGGTGGCCCGGGATGAAGAAAGATGTGGTTTACTATGTGGCAAAATGCCTAACCTTTCAGCAGGTGAAGACTGAACATTAGCGGCCAGCGGGGTTGTTACAACCTCTAGGTATTCCTGAGTGGAAGTGGGAAGCCGTTACTATGGATTTTGTAGGAGGCTTGCCCAGGACACTGGGGCAGCATGACTCGGTATGGGTGATAGTAGACAGATATACCAAGTCAGCTCTGTTATACCCAGATTTCGAGCCATAGTAGATATGACCTCGAAAGCTGAGTTCGCAACAAATGGTCTCGTAAGGATTAGAGTGATCTAGGATTGTAAGTCGAGCCTGCAAAATATGATGTATGATCTCGAGTGCGATGATCTCGAAATGACCTCGATCTCGAAAGGTAGCTCCGAGAACACCTTCATCTTCAGGAACTTCGGAGCATGGTTCTTGAGCTCAATATCCCACCTCGAAAGAAACGTTAGCTCGGGAGATGTCAGTGGCTCGCACAATGACATGAGACCAGAAATGCTGGAGCCTTGAAGATACGCTATAACCACCTTGAACATCTACAAGTGTAATAACTATGAGATGTAGTCCTCATTAGTTGATGTAAATCCCCAAGAATTGTGGGATATTATTTAATACAGTTATACGCCCCCTGATCTTTGGGGGACGTTTCCTTTAATATCTGATTATTGGCATTTAAAGCCATTTATTTGTATTCACAAAAGAGTAACTACCCAAAATATGTGGGATAGTATTCTGCATCCTTCTCTATAAATAGAGAAGGCATGCACCATTGTGAAAGACCGAAATTCTGATCCTTGAGAGAAAACTCTGGAGAATTCTTGCTAAAGAATTGTTTAGAGATAATCTTGAGATTAATAACAGAGACTCGTGGACTAGGCAGATTTAACTGCTGAACCACGTAAAAAACCGTGTGTTTGATTCGTTTGTTTATTTTTGGCCATTGTCTTAAGTTGTTTACGTGCTTTCTTCTTTTATCTGCTGACGAAAAACGGCGTCAACAGTTTGGTGCTTTCATTGAGAGCCTTAAGCATTCATCCCTGAGAGATTCATGGCTGCAAACAATCAGAACACTCCTGAAGAAAATTACCCAAGGCGTCCTGGAAAACAGCCAATGGAGAACCCGGACGCTGATGAAAGGAGTGGGTCCTCCGATTCCCGGGGGCCACCTCCACAACCAAGGGATGAGGACATGTACTATAACCCTGAACGTTATGTCCCTATTGTAGAATTGGAGAATCGGCAGCAGAAACAGTTGTTGGCAGAAGCCAACAAACGTAACGAGGAGTTGACTAGGATAGCCGCAGAGGCGCAGGTGGCTCAGCCCCCGCCTCCGCGCGAAGACCAAGTCCCTCCTCCAAGGGACGTGCACGTTCTTCCCCGGAGGCCCCGTGGACGTCCACGAAAAAATGCTGCCACAAGGAGGCCGGCACAACTTCCGACACCAGAAGAGCCATCCGCCCCTTCTAGGCCTCAGAGGAATACCCGGGCTCGGGTCCCGCCTAATACACCTGCGGAAGCACCTGCAGGAACTGAGAATAACCGAGCTCCTACCGAGGCTCGGACTCAGGTTCCTGGTAGTGCACCAAACGCAACTGGCCCATCTCGGGCAAATTCTGGGCCCTCTAGGCCGAAGCAAGGACGACAACCACCGTCACCTATACGGTTCCCTCCGTCTCCCATAAGATATCCTTCACCTCCCCGTAGAAACGCTCAACCTGTTCAGAATCAGGGTCAAGGGCGTACGGGGGATAGGCAAGGACACAGGGAGACTTTCCAGGAGCGGAGACGCGCACAATCTGAGAGAAGTCAGACGTCCCGGTCTCGCACTGCGGAGACAAGGCAACATAGAAAGGATTCACCACGAAATGACCGATCAGTAAGTTTCACCAGTGACGAGTCCGGAGAAACTAGGTCAGTCAGTAAATGCGACCGAGGTCGTAAAAATACTGGAAGCCGCAAGACCCATCCCGACCTGCGGAATCATCTGAATCAGAGCAGGGGGAAGGGAGATTAGACGAATCCGGACCTAAGGAATCACCTAAATGGGCGTAGAGATCCCTCACGGAGACGCGAGCCTGGGATCATAATCAATGACCAGCAATTCCAGACACCGCCTAAGGACCCAGTCCAAGAAAGGATTGATCAGCTCGAAAAAGCCTTTAGGCTTTTGAAGAATGAACGAGGGAACGGTCGATATGAGGACTCTGATGAGGAGCTCGAGCCGTTTGCTCCCAATATTTCTAACACTCAGTTTCCCCAAGGGTTCCGGATTCCTCACGTCCCAGCATTTGAGGGAAAAACTGACCCATGTAGCCACCTGAGTACATTCAACACTATCATGAGAGCTAGTAACGTGGGCTACGAGCTCAGATGCATGTTGTTTCCAACGTCGTTAGCCGGACCTGCCAAGAGTTGGTTCGAGAAGTACAAGAGACACTCGATAACCTCATGGGATCAGTTGTCTAGGGACTTCAAGAAGCAGTTCCGGGCTATGATGGGAGTCAGACCAGAGGCATCCACTTTGACCAACGTCCGACAACAGCCGGGCGAAACGCTGAAAAGCTATCTAACAAGATTTAATCTTGAGGTCGCCCGAGCTCGAGATGTGGATGACAGTGGGCACCTAATGGCTATCCGAGCTGGTGTTTTACCCGGGAGTGCCCTTTGGGATGACATGCAAGGGAAACCGGTGAGGTCGATAACCGAGTTTAACAGACGGGCGCAGAGATTTGTCAATGTAGAGGAGGCGAGGTCAACGCTCAAGGCGACCTCGCAGACCGAAACTACAACGATAAACATTAACTCCGCCTCAACCTCGGCTGACCCAGCAGCTCCACAGTCTACCTCGGAGAATCCCTCCAAGAGGAAAAAGAGCGAGGGAAATAACCCCGAGGCTGATGGAGGAAAGAAGAAAAAAGGAGAAAGGTATTTCTCCGTATATAAAGTGCACACCGAGCTCAACGAGTCTCGGGAAAACATATACCTGGCTAATGAAAACCAGGTCCCCTTCAGGCGTCCGGACCCTATGAGGAATCAAAAGTCCAAGAGGGATTCCAGCAAGTATTGTCGGTTTCATAGGGACACCGGACACACAACTGATGAGTGCCGACAGCTGAAGGACGAGATCGAAGGGTTGATCTCGAGAGGTTATTTCTGGCAGTATGTCAAAAACCAGAATACTGGACAGGCTACTGCCAGCCAGAGAGTAGCCGCGCTTCCGGCAGCACAGAATAATAACTCCCGATCTCGGGATGAAGACAGGCCTCCGCCGATAGATGGAGAGGACGTAATAACCATCTCGGGAGGTCCTCATCTCGCAGGAGGGGGCAAAAATGCTCAAAAGCGATATGTGAATGAGCTGAAGACAGGGGACGGGTCTCCTTATGAACCCGAACCAAGGGCACCAAAAAGCCAAAGGGTTGAAACTCAACCTATAACCTTCACCGAGGAGGATGCCTCCCATGTCCAGTTCCCTCATCATGATCCACTTGTCATCACCCTACAGCTTGCCAACAAAAG
This sequence comes from Humulus lupulus, assembly GCF_963169125.1. Classification (NCBI taxonomy): domain Eukaryota; kingdom Viridiplantae; phylum Streptophyta; class Magnoliopsida; order Rosales; family Cannabaceae; genus Humulus; species Humulus lupulus. Next base: position 183,617,160 of record NC_084799.1, on the reverse strand, counting down.
AGTGCGCCGAGTTCTCATAGACAATGGGAGCTCAGTTAACATTCTTTATAAAGCAACACTAGAAAAAATGGGACTCTCCCTTCGCGACCTGAAGGCTTGTGCAACCATGTTGTACGGCTTTTCTGGAGAAGGAACCGCCTGTATGGGGTCCATCGAACTCCCTGTGACCTTGGGAGACTATCCAGTCTCGGTGACCAAGATGATGGAGTTCGTGGTAGTAGAGTTACCATCTGCCTACAATGTATTGCTCGGGAGACCCGCCCTGGTCGGGCTGGGGGTAGTTTCATCTGTAAGGCATCTAGCCCTTAAGTTCCCAACACCAAGCGGAGTCGGAACATTGAAAGGAGATCAATTGGCAGGAAGGGAGTGCTACAGCATTTCCTTAAGGGGAAAGAAACAAACGAGCGCTCAAGCACTCGTTGTCATACAGAATAAAGATGGGACAGTTTTAGAGATTGATGAGGAGATCGATCCGAGGATTGAGGAGAAGGTTGACCTCCAACCTTTGGAAGAGCTCGAAGAGGTTCAGCTCGAGGAAGCTGATCCCTCAAAGAAAGTGAAGGTCGGGAAACACCTCCAAGACGAATCAAAATAGCAATTAATTTGCTTTCTGAAGAAAAACCAGGATGTCTTCGCGTGGTCACACTCTGACATGGTGGGAATAAGCCCTAATGTAGCGAGCCACGCATTGAATATAGACAAAAGCTTTCCCCCGAAGCAGCAAAAGCGAAGGCAGCTGGATGAAGACAGAAAGAAAGCACTAAAGGAGGAGGTGGACAGGCTGAAAGCAAATAATTTCATAAGGGACGCTTTTTACCCGGACTGGGTGGCCAATCCAGTGTTAGTCCCGAAACCCAATGGGACGTGGAGAACGTGCATTGACTACTCAGACCTCAACAAGGCCTGCCCGAAAGACTGTTTTCCCCTGCCGAGAATTGACCAGCTCGTAGACGCCACGGCGGGGCATGGTCTGATGTCGTTCATGGATGCCTATTCTGGATATAACCAGATTCCCATGCATGCCCCCGACCAAGAGCATACGAGCTTCATCACAGATAAAGGGCTCTACTGTTACAATGTCATGCCATTCGGACTCAAGAATGCCGGAGCCACGTACCAGCGGCTCGTAAACATGATGTTCTCAGAGCAAATAGGGAACAACATGGAAGTTTATGTTGATGACATGCTTGTAAAGTCAACTTAACAAAAACCATGTTGATGACCTCGAAGAGTGCTTTGGCGTGCTCAGAAAGTACAACATGAAGTTGAATCCTCAGAAGTGCACTTTTGGGGTGTCTTCAGGGAAATTTCTGGGTTTCATTGTCAACTCTCGTGGAATCGAGGCTAATCCCGATAAAATAAAGGCCCTGATCGATATGCCTTCACCTCGGAAGCATAAAGATGTTCAAAGCTTGACTGGCAGGATGGCAGCTCTGAGCAGGTTCATTTCGAAGTCAACGGACCGCGGTCTCCCATTCTTCAACTTATTGAAAGGAAGTAAGAAGTTCGAATGGACAGATGAGTGCGAACTAGCCTTTCAGGAGCTCAAAAGGCACTTAGCCGAACCACCCATCTTATCGAAGCCTGAGACGGGAGAAGTACTGTTCCTATACCTCTCAACAACTGAACACGCGATAAGCGCGGTGCTAGTTCGAGAAGAAGAGAGAATACAGAAACCCGTCTACTACATCAGTAAAAGATTACTGGGGGCAGAGTCAAGATATCCACTGATGGAGAAGCTCGCCCTCAGCCTAATCCACTCATCTCGCAAGCTCCGCCCTTACTTTCAAGCGCATCCTATCCATGTACTAACAGATCAACCACTAAGGCAAGTCTTGTCCAAACCAGAGGCGTCTGGTCGACTCCTTAAATGGGCTGTTGAGCTCGGACAGTTCGAGATCACCTACCATCCGAGAACAACCATTAAGGCACAAGCGTTAGCGGACTTTATAGTGGAATGCACCGGTACAGCCGACGACGAGGTAACAACCACGGCCCACGAGCTGTGGAAACTTTACGTCGACGGGTCGTCAAATGAAAATGGAGCGGGGGCAGGAGTTATTCTGATCACTCCTGTAGGGAGCAAATTTCACTCTGCTTTAAGGTTCGGCTTTAAAGCATCTAATAATGAAGCTGAGTATGAGGCTTTACTTGCGGGACTGCGAATAGCAAAAGAGCTCAAGGCCAAAGCTATACATTGTTACAGCGACTCCCAGCTCGTGGTAAATCAAATCTTGGGAGAATACCAGGCTCGTGGCACAAAAATGGCAGCTTATCTGGAGAAGGAAAAATCCGCATTGGAGTTTTTCGAGTTTTATGCGATCGAACAGGTTCCCCGAGAACAAAACTCAAATGCAGATGCCTTAGCTCGGCTCGCCACTTCCGCCGAAAATGAGGAGCTGAATGTTGTACCCGTAGAACACCTGTCAGCACCCAGCATTACTGAGCCAGACGGGGAAGATGTGTGTATGATTGAGACAGAACCGACCTGGATGAGCCCGATCGTTGAGTACCTCGAAAATGGAATTCTTCCAAAAGATCGAAATCAGGCTCGGAAACTAATGTATCAACTTCCTCGTTACACCATCCTAGACGGAAGGCTATACAGAAGAGGGTATTCCATGCCATTGCTCAGATGTGTGACTCCCCCCGAGGCAAAGAAGATTATTGAAGAAATTCATGAAGGGTTCTGCGGAGATCATACCGGGGGGCATAGCCTATCCAAGAAGGTTATACGCCAAGGATATTTCTGGCCAACCATTAAAACGGACTCTTTCGAGTACGTGAAAAAGTGCGACAAATGCCAGAGATTCGCCACGATACCCCAAGCTCCACCTTCCGAACTGACCATGTTGACATCCCCATGGCCTTTTGCAGTGTGGGGGATCGACCTCATAGGCTCGCTCCCAACTGGCAAAGGAGGAGTAAAATATGCTGTGGTTGCGGTTGATTACTTCACAAAATGGATGGAGGCTGAACCATTGGCGACCATAACTTCGAAGAAGATCCTAGATTTTGTGATAAAGAACATCGTATGCCGATATGGAGTGCCAAGAAAGATTGTGTCTGACAATGGAACCCAGTTTGATTGCGACTTATTTACGAACTTTTGTAACAAGAACGGTATAATAAAGAGTTTTTCGTCAGTAGCTCAGCCTCAGGTGAATGGTCAGGTCGAAGCCGTTAATAAAACTCTCAAAAGTTCTTTGAAGAAAAAGTTGGAAGAAGCAAAGGGACGATGGCCTGAGGAATTACCTCAAGTCCTTTGGGGATATAGAACTATAGCTCGGACATCTACTGGACATACCCCATTTTCTCTAGCATACGGCTGCGAGGCAATGTTGCCCATTGAGGTCGAAATTCCAACGATTCGAACTCAGATTTACGACCAGAGCTCCAATCATACTCAGCTCGAAGAAACCCTAGACTTGATCGAAGAGAAAAGGGAGGAGGCTCAGCTGAGAAATGCTGCTTACCAGCAGCGAACCACAAGATATTTCAATAAAAGGGTTCGAGATCGAAAGTTCGGAATATGAGATCTGGTATTGAGACGCGTATTCTTAGCAACTCGAGATCCAGCAGCAGGAGTACTCGGGCCAAACTGGGAAGGACCATACCAGATAGAATCAGTCATCCGCCCTGGCGTATACAAACTTGCGAGATTAGATGGGAGCCTCCTATCACGAGCATGGAATGGCGAACACCTTAGACCTTATTATCAATAGTATAGGAAAAGTGTTGCCTGTAACCATGATTTTCTATCTATGTTTCTTTGTTTTTGAATGACATGTCTACTTTGTTCCGCATGTAATTTATTTTTTATTTTTGCAATCTCTCTTAAGTTAATAACCTATGGTCACACTCATAGGATATTAAGGGGGCATCATTGGCATACATACCACCAGCTTAAAAAATAAAAAGTAATAAATAAAACATGAAGTTTTTGGATATAACCAAATACGCGAGCTTAGATAGTTTGGACTTAACCGAATTATCAAAAACGTACAAAGTATTTGGACATAACCAAGTACGCGATCTTAGATAGTTCGGACATAACCGAATTATCAAAAACATGAAGTATTTGGATATAACCAAATACGCGAGCTTAGATAGTTCGGACTTAACCGAGTTATCAAAAACGTACAAAGTATTTGGACATAACCAAGTACGCGACCTTAGATAGTTCGGACATAACCGAATTATCAAAAATATAAAGTATTTGGACATAACCAAGTACGCGATCTTAGATAGTTTGGACATAACCGAACCATCAAAAACATAGTACCAAATACGCGAGCTTAGATAGTTCGGACATAACCGAACCATCAAAAAACCTAAATATTTGGAGTTAACCAGATGTGCACACAACAGATTTGGAACAAACCAGCCAAATTATCGATCAATGATAAATGGGAGCCTAGACCTATTGCGAAATATGTCGAAATCGAGGCTGGAATATCTTAGAAAAATAGTTTCGAACTCATAACCTTGGAGCCAAGATACTGAGGATGAGGAAAAGTGACAGAGATATAACCAAATCATTCATATTACATGCCATATAAGTACTTTTCAGTTCATGGTTAAAGTAATGTCCGACCTTGATAAATAACGAGGTTGGAAGCGGATAATTCGAATAAACTATGCATGAATGCATCGAATTTTGAGCCTAAATCTAAACTATGTTTGTATGAATTAAATAAACATAACTCATCAATGCAAGAAAAATGCAAAATATTTCGAGCCAAGAAATGTAAAGCACATAAAAGGAAGAATGCAAAATATTTCGAGCCAAGAAATGTAGAGCATATAAAAGGAAAAGTTAAAGAAATTGTGTCAGCCCCGTGGACACAAATTTAAATAGTTACAAGAATGAGGGGACGCAGCCCCGATAACTGATCTCTCCAAGATCAGATTTAAGAAAGAAGAGTATCCTTGGCCTTCTCAGCATCAATATCACCAGACCCTCCAGGACGGATAGCATGACTATCCTGCTGGGCCGCCTCTCGAGCAGCTGTACTTGCCAAAAGACGGGCATTCCACCGCTCAACATATGTGGCTTCGAGAGGACCCAGGAAGCCGGTGTCAAGATCGGCATTGTCGGCCCAAAGTTTGTACATGGCCTGGTCGACCGCTTTCTCCCTCTGCTCCTTAGACTCATTCAGGAGGCGGGTCTTCTCGCTCTCCAAGAAATCGAGGGTGGCAGACTTCTCCTCTTCGAGCTTGGCTTTGGCCCTCTCGAGCTCAGCGTTTGACTTTTCAAGCTCCTCGAGACGGGTCTTCAATTTTTCAATTTCAGACTTCGAGTCTTTGAGCTCGTCAACCATCTTCAGCTCGAGATCCTTCGACTTTTGGGCCAGAGATAAGCTCATTTGCACCTCGTTGGTCAGCTTGTAGTTGAGTTGCGCTGAAACAACAAGGGCCTGAAACACAAAGAATGAATCAGAATTATAATCAGAGACATAAATATTCTAAGACATAAATACTCTAAACAGAATTGAGAAGGCTACCGCGGCGGAGAGTTCGATACTCTTCTCATAAAGAGTGTTGCAGTCCGAGGCCTTGCGCACGAGGTCCCAGTGGTCGGCACCAAAGCCAGAAAAGCTCTGACCCACCCGAGAAAGGACGTCCGAGCTGAGAAGCGCCCCTTCTGCCCCAGCAGCGCCATCAAGTACATATTCCTCAGTATGAGTTCGGGCCGTTGGCAGCTGAACCGTTGAGGTAGAAGGTTTCTTCGGAGGCCGAGCAACTATTAACCGGGTCTCGGTGGGAAGCTGTGAGATGGATGCAGTAGAGCCTGATCCATCAACCTGGGCAGTCGGCTCCTTGGAGGTGTTCGCAGTGATCTGGGCCGTGGGAGTCGTCTCGTGACGTTTAGATACCTTGGACTGTCGGTCGGGCCTCTTTGGTATCCTCGGGCGTTTGCTCTTCTGGGCGCTAGCTCCCCCATCACTAAAGAGCATGGCGTCGAGGTCGGGATTCATGGCACCTGCATAATGACAGTGAGAAACAATGATAATAACTTTGGGAAAAGATGTAAACCAGTTGAAGAAAAAACCTAACTGGGACTCTTCCCCGAGCTCGAGCTTGGGGACCATGAAATTCCCCCGTCTTCAGAAGAGGCGGGGGGAGTGCCTTCCCTATAAGTTGGTGACAACCTCGAGAGGTCCCTATAGTCATTGGTCCCATACTGCACCGCTATCCCATTCCACACCTCGTCCGTGGTGTACATGGTATCATATTTCCCGAGCCCACTATCAAACCTATGGACACAGTCATCTACCCAACTCCATATATAGAAGTGGTATCTATCCTGTGGGCATGAGACTAGTCTATTGGGCCTGTGTTTTAACAAAGTGGGGGACTACATTCGCGAAGTAGGAAGGGTTTTACCTCCTCCGGAGTCCGAACTCGAGGCTTCATCATTGGCCTCATTTCCCGACCGCGGACTTCTCGAGCGAATTGGGAGAGATGCTTTCCTTTCTCTCCTCGGAGGAAGGATGCCTGTGGGTAGTGGCACTTCCTCCCAACGTTCATATTTATTACTGGACCAGTCAGAGGTTGACTGGCCCTGTCCCAATAACCCACAAGCTCGTAGCTTGTCCTCATGTAGCAGAAATGAGAGAGATTTCCTGCCGTAAGGGAGTCGGAGCAGGCTCTCTCTGTGCTCCTTCATTGTTTCGTCAGGGGTGGGACGCTGAAAGTTAGCTGAAAGACGAGATACACTTCAACTAAACATGGATTCAAGGGCTAAAAATTCGAGCTCAAAAATAGAAAGTAACGAGAATACTTACGAATCCGCCTAAACGAACGATGTCGAGACGGGAACAGACCGTCTGTCCAGAAAAAAGTCTTCTTGAAGTCAGGGGGGTGGTTCGGAAGATCTTCGAAGATCTTCGTCTCTTTGGGGTAGCTCGAAAGATAGTAGAAACCATCTCCTCCCCGAGCTCGGGAGGGATTACTCTTCAAACAAAAGAGATATAAAATCTCTTGGGGTGAAGGTCCTATCCACCCCAGCTCGTGGAATAAGGACCTCAGGGCAGACAGCACCCTGTATGAGTTGGTGTTGAGTTGGAATGGAGCCAACCCAATGAAATCGATGAAGTCTCTGAAAAAGGACTTCAGGGGCAGCAAAGCTCCTGCCCTTATATGTTCCTGGCTCCAGGCCGCGTATTTCACACTGGAATCGCGGCCCCCAGGAGCGAAACAGCTCCGTTCATGCCTTGTCGGAGCTCGACACTTCAGTGTGTCCAACGAGCTAAGGCCATGGATGGCCAAGATATCAGTTATTTGGTCGGAGGTGGTAACCGAGCTCTGGTAGAATTCGGCTTCAAACATCTCCCTCCTAGGCTGTGAAGACGAAGGCTCCGCCATTAAGGAAAACTGGAGTTCCCCCGGGTGGTATGCTACCGTGACTTTTAACGCAGGGTCGAGGGGAACTGGCCTAGGTCCTGGGTTAGGCTCCGGATAGATGGCTTCCCGAAGAACCCTTCTCTTCTTTTCGATGACCTCGTCTATCTGGTGACGATAGTGGGCTCGAATGTCTTCCTGCTCGCGTGCGATCTCGTATTCTTTAATCCGACGCTGGTTCCGGGCAAAGATCGATTCCGGGCTCGGAGATTTGGGCTCGTAAGGAATTGCGCGTAATGACCCCCACTGTCTTTCCGGATTCTGTGACATCTAACGAGAAAGAAAAAATGGTGAGGGCCATGCATGCAAGAATCATGAGCTCGATGGATGAGCTCGGAGATCTAAGGACAAGAAACTAAGTATTTAGACCCTCACTAAGGGGTCAGAGCGCGTGTTCCACAGGAAAGGAAAAGGAGTGTGGATGATTTTTTTTTTAAAGTCCCGAAATTCAAGGGAAAGGAGAGTGGCGGTTAGCCAGGAAAAGCGTTTTTGGGTTTCGTGTATTTGTCAAAGCCCATATTTTTATCCGAAAGCTTAATGTACAAGAAACACTGCCTAAGAATTTCAAAACCCAGAAAATAGGAACCACATTCAAACGTCGAAACTGGGTATAAACCAGAGACGAACTTCCAGAGTGAAAATCCAGAAAGCCTAAAAACCTATCGGTTCAAAACCTCCTATCGCATCATGCTAAGAACGTAAACTAACATACACAGCAAACACAGTATAAAAATAACAACAAAAATGGCGTACTTACACAGTGATGGTGATTGCAGCGAAATCGTCGAGTGGAGAAGAGGTTGCAAGAAAGAACTCACTGACTCGTACAAACCAGGATTCCTTTGTTTCTTCAGCCTAGAAAACATGCACTGAGTGTAAACTGTGATAAGAAGTTTGGGGACTGTTTTTCTTTTTTCTGGCTTGTGATGAACGAATGTGAAGAAGACAAAGAGGGGGTATTGTATATATAGGTGGGAAGACTAAATTAATCAGGAGCGTTGATTAAATTCCTCAACAGATCAAATGGATGGGAATCAGTGACAAGATGGCGCCGAAAAGTTGTCAGACGAACAATCGTGGGCGTGTTCCCAAGGTACTCAAGTACCTAAAGTGAGCAATACCCATCTGGCACGTGTCCATCTTCAAGAGTGTGACGGTATGGTTCCCGAAAAGAGTAGTTCAAAAGTTTCCTTCTCTTAGGATTCGAACAAATACTTTTGAGGGGGCAAAATGTTATACCCATATTTCGAGCCATAGTAGATATGACCTCGAAAGCTGAGTTCGCAACAAATGGTCTCGTAAGGATTAGAGTGATCTAGGATTGTAAGTCGAGCCTGCAAAGTATGATGTATGATCTCGAGTGCGATGATCTCGATCTCGAAAGGTAGCTCCGAGAACACCTTCATCTTCAGGAACTTCGGAGCATGGTTCTTGAGCTCGATATCCCACCTCGAAAGAAACGTTAGCTCGGGAGATGTCAGTGGCTCGCACAATGACATGAGACCAGAAATGCTGGAGCCTTGAAGATACGCTATAACCACCTTGAACATCTACAAGTGTAATAACTATGAGATGTAGTCCTCATTAGTTGATGTAAATCCCCAAGAATTGTGGGATATTATTTAATACAGTTATACGCCCCCTGATCTTTGGGGGACGTTTCCTTTAATATCTGATTATTGGCATTTAAAGCCATTTATTTGTATTCACAAAAGAGTAACTACCCAAAATATGTGGGATAGTATTCTGCATCCTTCTCTATAAATAGAGAAGGCATGCACCATTGTGAAAGACCGAAATTCTGATCCTTGAGAGAAAACTCTGGAGAATTCTTGCTAAAGAATTGTTTAGAGATAATCTTGAGATTAATAACAGAGACTCGTGGACTAGGCAGATTTAACTGCTGAACCACGTAAAAAACCGTGTGTTTGATTCGTTTGTTTATTTTTGGACATTGTCTTAAGTTGTTTACGTGCTCTCTTCTTTTATCTGCTGACGAAAAACGGCGTCAACAAGCTCATTTTTTTCCAGTGAGAACAAACTATACGGTACACTAGTATGCAGAACTGTACATAAGGGAGATTTTACGTCTCTATGGGGTTCCAAAATCTATAGTGTCGGATCAGGATCCCATTTTTACCTCCAAGTTTTGGGGAAGCCTGCAGAAGGCTATGGGGACTCGGCTAAAATTTAGTACAACTTATCATCCTCAGATAGACGGGTAGTTTGAGAGGACGATTCCGATATTGGAGGACATGCTTAGAGCATGTGTATTGGATTTCGAGGAGTCCGAGAATAAGTATCTTTTGTTCATTGAGTTTTCATACAACAATAGCTATCAATCAACGATTGAAGTAGCTCCATATGAGATGTTGTCTGACAGGAAGTGTAGATCACCCATTCATTGGGATGAAATGGGAGAGAGGAAGTACTTGGGTCCTGAGATAGTTTAGAGGACTAATGAGGCTATTGAGAAGATCAGAGCTCGAATGCTTGTCTCACAAAGTAGATAGAAAGGCTATGCTGACCCTAAGTGTAGGAACGTGGAGTTTTAGGTAGGGAACCATGTATTTCTGGGAGTTTCACCACTGCTGGGAGTAAAAGGGTTTGGAAGGAAGGGCAAGCTGAGCCCTAGGTTTGTGGGACCTTTCGAGATCTTGGAAAGGATCGGGCAGGTAGCCTATAGATTGGCTTTGCCCCTGTCATTAACAAGAGTTCATGATGTTTTTCACATCTCAATGCTTCAAAAGTATGTATCAGATACGACCCATGTATTGGGATATGAGGATCTGGAGCTACATACGGATTCGTCTTATGATGAGCGACCAGTTCAGATCCTAGATAGAAAAGACAAATTATGAGGAACAAGACGATTCCTCTAGTTAAGGTTATATGGAGAAATAACAAGGTCGAGGAAGCGACCTAGGAGATAGAGTCCGTTATGCGGGATCAACATCCCAAGTTGTTCAGGTAAATTTCAAGGACAAAATTTTCAGTAGGAGGGCATAGTTGTAACGTCCCAAATTTGCTAATAAGACTTAGTGCCTTGATTAGTATGTCAGGAGGGCATAATTAGATTTATATGAGAATTATGTGAAATTAATTGAATATATGTGTGATTATGTGGCATATATGAATTATATTGTTATATGAATACTTATGCATGTTCATGTGTATTAAATATGCATGTGGGTTCGTTTTCGTTAATAAGGGCATTTTTATAATTTTGACCCGTTGAGGGTATAATTGTCATTATATGTGTTATGTGATTGAGACCACATTATTATGTGAATATATTTACGATATTCGACATGAGGCGATCCTAGTTAGGGAGTTGGCATAAAAGTCACAACGGGGTCAAATACCCGTCTTGGGGCAAGCCTAGGGGTATTTTAGTAATCTAGTACCTAATCGGGATTTATCGGGTGATGGGTAGATATTTGGTGATTATTTGGGTATGTCGGGATTAATTGGGAATCTTAAGTCAAATTTGAGGTTTAGCGGGAAAAGGGTGGTAAAAAGATGATTTTGCCCTTGGGGGCGTTAGAGAACCAAGGTAAGGCTAGGGGCATTTTGGTCATCCTTGGACTACCTTAGGCATCTAGGGACTTTAGGAAGGTTAGAAACAAGTAGAACAAAAACACGCAGCATCTCAACTCTCTCTCTCTCTCGTTTCTCTCCCTCTTGAAGCTTGGTGGAGGTTTTCTAAATTTTGAAGAGAATTGAAGTTGTGAATTGTGGTTTGGAGCTAGGAACAGGATTAGGAGCAGCTCAGGGTTGTGAATTCACAGTTGAGGTAAGGAATCGTACTTTGTTTTAGGTAAAATTTTGTTATAGTTTAAGTTTTGGTTGAGGTTTAAACTTTAGTTTTGATTTTGAGTTTTGGTAAGGATTTGGTTTAGTTTTTTGGGGGGCCTGTCCCTCGGTGTGGTCAGTACTCCATACTGACGGGCAGCAAAGCTTACACTTGTTCTTTAGGCTTGACAGCTCATAGCTTTGTAATATAGCATTAACGAAGTATTTGACTAGCCTCTTGGCCGATTACAACGACACGCTTACTGATAGGGATTATAGATCCTAGAAAGTCCTCCTGCCATCGTTTCAGTGACTCATAAGTGTGTTTATGATGCTTATGTTGTGTTATTGAGAGTCCTAGACTCAATGTTGTGTTATTGAGAGTCCTAGACTTAATTGGGACTTTGGTATAACTTTGGGCTGAGTTTGGAGAGGTTTTGGCTCAGGGAAAAACCCATAATTTATGGGTTCGCAGGGTTGCGTCGCGGTGCTGTTCTTGGAGCGCCGTGGCCCGCATGAACCCAAGGGCTAGGGCAGTTCTTTTAATCACCTTAGCGTTGCGGCGCTGGGTGGGCTGCGTCCCGGCGTGTGTCCAGGGTAGCAAGGGAGGTAGCTCTCTAACTTGTTGAGGGCCGCGACACTTTTGAGGGGTGCCGAGGCTCAAATTGAGGATTTTGGCCAAATGGGGTTTTTAAGCTCGGGAACTCAAACCTAAAGGCATGGGAAGGGTTCTACTACCCAGTTTAGTGGAATTCTACATCCCGGAGGCTAGGAATTAACCCGGAATATTTTAAATAGTCTTGTGCTTGATGGTTGTCCATTATTGTGTTGTGACTAGATTATTCTGTTAGGGCTTGGGAGTGAGGATTGCGCTCAGGATTGCCATACGCTATCTGCTGAGGACTTGAGGTAAGAAACTGTACCCCAGTTGTGATTAAGGGCTCGGGTCTCTATTAATCAATATGACTATAATTATGCATGTAATTGCTTGATTAGGCATGCTTGTATACATTGTATATAATTGTATGATTAGGTAAACCGTATGTTCGATTATACCTGATCTGAAAGCTCGACCTAAGAGAGTCGAGGTCGGCGATAAGCGTGCGGAATGCATGCCATTTTGGCTATGGTAACCTAGGAGTGCAATATGCACTTTTCTAGCCCAAACGCCACCTAAATAATTAGTCGTGCGGTCTGCACTTGTCTAACTTAGTAGCTGTTTAAATTGAACTATGTGTTTGTTTGAGCAGAGTTGTTACTGCTAAGCTTGTTATTTATATTTTGTTGCCTATTTGAATTTGTTGATTTAAGTTTTCTTGCTGAGCCTTGGCTCACATGTGCTATGGGGTACAAGTAAGGGAAATGAGAAGCTGGACCAGCCATAAGTTGGAGAGCTTTAGGGGCGGCGTGTACATTTGCAGTTGCTCGACCACCACGGTCAAGGATTCTAGAGGGACTAAATTCAAATCCTAGTTTTGCCACTTAGGTCAGCTTATGTTGTAATTACCTTTGAATTTATAAATGCCTTGTAAATATTTATTTTGGGATCCCATGTAGAGACTCAAACTTTTAAATGAAAGTAACCATTCCTATGATCAAAACTTTTAAACCCTATTCCGTTAATTACATTTAGTCACACGCTTATTTCCAAATGAATATATTAGCAAGTCTAGAACTATTTAAAACACATAGTGTAATAATCTTGGCTATCCTGGGCGTTACAATCATCTTCCTTATTATTTTCTCTATAAATAGTAGACGAAGGTCTTATTTTAGGGACAAGATTTCATTCTTTACATTTCTTGAAAGAAGAATTTCAAAGCAAACCATAGATTGACTTAAGCATCAAAGAACCTTTTTGTAGGTCCTATTTGGTTCAATCTCTCATTTCCATTGAAGACTTTATTCACTAGGCTGATAGAATAAATTGAATATGCAATCTGAAGATACGTCAACATTAGTAATTGTATGAAGAAAATCTTTATTAATCTGTAAAGATATTGTTTAGGGAGGATTTCGACCCAAGCAATTGGCGCCATCTATGGAAAAAGATTGAAAAAATTGAATCAAATGTGAATATTCTTGATAAATCATTATGGTTTTCTTTTAAACCTTTTTACTGGAAAGGAATTGATGAGAAGCAAGAATTTTGGAAGATGGCAATGGCACGGTAAAAAAGTCAACTGGATAAAGCAACCAGTTAGTCCCCACAAATCGACTTCATTCAAGAATTGCAAAAGTTGATGCAATTCATGCAACAAAACAAAGAGCATGACGAAATAAGATGTAGGAGGGTAGAAGGACATCGCCTTCAAGCGGAAGAAAGAAGTCAGAAACGAATAGAAGAAATGGCAACACAACAAGCGAAACTTGCAGCAAAGCTAACTTTGCTGCATGAGGAAAAAGAAGTCAGACAGAGAGGAAAAGAAAACATCGGACTTAGCTGAGAGGAGGAAGCCCAGCCAAAAATGATGATTAGAACCATGAAGAAAATGAAGATGACAAAGGCTGCGAGAAGAACAAGGGATCAATGAACATCCTAGAGTGTATTTGAAATGATACATGAAGCTTGTGTTGGAAAACTTATACAAGATCATGTTTATTTTCATGTAAATCATATATTAAACATATTAATATAAGATAACCTAGAACATGTTTCTAAAATTGAATTCATACAGAGATAATGATAAGATCACTTACATTATTATGCAACATAATGATTGAGTCATTCCTTCAGTTTCTCTAACCCTTCTATCCTTTCTGTCGCAGGGTATCACCAAGAAACTGAACTGTTCTTCAATTTTCTTCATAGCCTTCCAAAGTATCCTTAGAATCACCTAGAATAGAGTGGACAATTCTCAACACATGAGATAGATACAAAGAGAAGAAGAATTGAAGAGAAAAATTGAGGCTTAGAATAGGACTTATGTTGTTGAGAGAATCTAAAACCTAGAGTATCAATACTAGATCTTCAGATCTTTTAAAAAACCTTCTAATTTCAACTCTCACTTAGCATTCCTTTTATAGGCTCAATTATGTCATTTATTTTAATTAAAAAATCAATAAAATAATAGATAATATCAGCCTAATGGTCGAAATTATCATGAGATTTAGGCCTGTGAAATTTCTCATTTAATTATAAGCCCATTGGACTTAAAATCAAGGTCTGTATTATTTTCTATTGATTTAATTAATTAAATAATTATTTAAATCATTTATCAAATTAATTATTTATAATTTGAACCTTGATTTAAACTTATTTATTAATTTAGAAACCAAATTGTCTTAATTAATAAATCTGCCCTAATTTCTCTTTTCTTCTCTAAATTACATAACTCTGTGAAACTATCCAAAATTGACCTGGTCAACTTTAATAATTCTGATTGATAATTAAATCAATTAATTGATACTATCTAGATGATTTTATACAAGGAACAATGGGGACCACGGGCCTATGAAATCAAGCTCCAATAAGTTATCATAAATCTAACAAATAAATTTACTAACTTATTAATTCCTCGTGACTCCACTAAAGACTCAGAATTGCACTCTTGAATTCATAGAACACTCTATAAAAAATATATATACGTTATTAATTATCTATTGTTACAATCATAATTTTCACTCAATCGTCTATAGACGGTCTATAATGAGATGGCACTAAAATACTGTTTTACCTCTCATTGTATTTTATCCTTAAAACAATTAGTTCCTTGTAAATGATATTTCAGTAAACTAATATTAATTACTGAAATGAGATCTCTACCATTTAGCACATTGAACCAAACTAAAAAGAAACCATCGTTTCACTTCTTCATCAAAAGCTATAGATGTTCATATCTATGATTAACACTCCCACTCAATTATACTACCAAGTTCCCAAGATGTAAGTATGGGCTAGTCTGTAGGGTAAGCTGGTAACGAACAAGTCAAAGAACTCAAATAATACAATCAGTTAGAATACTAACCACTTAGAATTGAGATTGAATTGACCCATGGTCAACTATATGATATGATTAGAATAGATAATAACGGTATGTTTACTTATCCTATCTAATGTCAATATCGGTCTAGTCTGATGTAACAAATACATCTGATCTTATCTACTTTGCTAATGTTTTGGAAAGAACATAACACTGTGATGTGTAAGTAGATTATATCGTAGATTGGCAAGTCAGTGTAAATCATGTGCACTAACTAATCTTAGGACTAACTTATTTTGAACATATAATCATTTTTATATTCCACTGTGACTACGTCACTATAAATATGATTATCTATATGTTCGGGATTTAATATAAGTTTATATTGAACAAATAATCGTGAAAATAAAATATGTGAGCAAAGTGATTGACCAAGTCAAAAAATGAATTATATTATTTTATTGATAATAAATGAGATTACAAAGAAATTGAGCTTTAATTAGGTCATAAAACCCCAACAGTTTGTGCATTGGATTAATAATGTGGATAAAACAATTGCAACTACTTGTTTAGAGAAAATTTACAAAACGACTCATTCTTTAGCGGACAACTTCACCTGAATCCGCCAAGGAATTTGAATAACATTCAAATCAGAACGGAAGGAGTTGTTAAGATATAGATCAGGGAGGAGGAGGCCAAACGATCCACTCTGATCACAAAACCAGCTGATGGAAATCTGCCGATCGAGGAGACAAAAGAAAAAAAAAGGAATGCAGAACATTAATAACCGCAAAGGGGAGGGAGCGAAAAACAAAGACCAAAGAATGCACAAAAATATTATCACATTGAGACTACCATTCCAATAGAGCAGATTTATAATGAGAATAAAGAAAAGCCAATATGGAGAGAGCCTTTTAAAATTACCTCACCATTAGAGAAAAAGGATCAGAGCAAATACTGCCCACAAAGATGTTGGGCACACCATTGCAGAATGTAGAGCTCAGTATAACAAGGTTGAATACATGCTTGGAATTGGAGGATTGCCACTGTACATTAAAGTTACACCTGCAACATTGAAATCACCAATTCCATTAGTTATAAAGCAAGGCCAGACCTTTCAAGCTGCAAACCATGTTCCTAGAAAACAAATTCTCATGATATTTAGCTATGTAGAACCATCAATAGAAAGGGAAGCCACACTGAGGTTTGAAAAGAGAACATAACAAAGGTTAAAAAAAATGTGGTATTTACAGCATTCTGTAAAAATACATCATACTAGTAAAACATTATTTCCAAGTGCACCCAATCACATTCACGTAGGAGGATTTAAAGAAACATATGAAGATGCTCTAGCCATTAAAGTGCAGATAGAAAATTGTCAGGTGAGAACAATATTAGTAGATAGGGGGAGTTGCGTAGAGATCCTTTTTTATGATGCATTTCAAGCAATGAAAATTCTAGAGGAAAGTTGAGTGCTTCATCGATTCCCATTTTGTCTTTGAAAAGGGAAAAAGTCATACCAAAAGAAGCAGTTGAGCTGAAGTTGGTGGCAGTAGAGCATACTTTGATAGTAGACTTCATGGTGATTGATTCTTACTCCGGGTATAATGCAATTATGGGCAGACCATGGGTGTATAGAATGCTGGGTGCAATTTCAACTCTGCACTAAGTGTTGGGATGTCAATCTCCTTAGGGAACTTATACTGTAGACATTGTGGGATGTCAAAAACAGGCCAAGAAGTGTTGCGCTTTAATGAATGAGGCCAAACACATTGAGTCGGGAGATGATGACAAAGGAAATGTGCTCACATAGTAATCAAAGGAAAAGTTACCAACATACCTTAAAGCCATGGAAGAGGAGGAAGAGCTAGTAGAGCCCAATATAATGATTAATAAGTTGGAGGAATTAATGATAGTTGAACAAAACCGAGAGAAAATCGTGCTGGTAAGTGCCTTATTGCTCGCAGAGAAAAAAAAGTCGTTAATAAAGTTTCTCAAAGAGAAATGTTCCACATTTTCTGTTAGGGTTGGTGCCCTAAAAGAATGTGAAAAGACATTTTTTATTGATTTAAATAAAAATACGATTTTAATATATTTGATTATTATAATTATTGTTTGAATAATTTATCCATAAATATTAGAAAATTCCATATTCATTTATGAGAATATGATCTTATATACGTACGAGAGAATTAAGATTATATATAATGAATAAAATGGTCAACACCATATTAAAGAATGAAATCTTTAATCAATGGTTGCTAGTACTGTTTATTAAGCATATAGAAGGACACATTAATCTAGATTCGAAATACTGATGTGGATAGACATCTTAGTAAATATACTTTATATAATTAAGATTATATATGACTTGACCGATGTGAATTAATTTCTTTATAAACTTACCGTTTTCCATAAAGTTTTAATTCATAACTTAAGAGATGATCCTGAGTAATCAACTCATGTTCATGTCTATTGGATCTTTTGATTCATTCGTTAAGGTCTCTTAATATAATAAGGCTAGTGACTTTTATTTTGGAGATTCAATAACTTGAATGGCTGGGAACATGATTTTACAATAGCGGAATCTAAGTTTTCCTAAAGGATTGAATATTGGTTCCCTTAATGGTTAATTCTAGAATTGAATAATTATTGAGCTCAAATCTATAATATGATTATAGAATAATTATTCATTAGTAAATTAATGGTACTTAAGAAACAAGAGGTAATTAGAAGGGTCAAACGGTAAACTTTGACCAGCTCTAATTAGCGAACCAAGAGTTGGAGGATAAAACTATATGTGTTGATTATATCAATGGCCTGCAAGAGATTACTCTGTAAATATAATTCTATAATTACTAAGAGTGAAATGTCATATTTATAGTGGAATAATAATAGAATTAATAATTAAAGAGTTTAATTAATAGTCTGGTTTATTGGAGCTTAGTATTATAGGTCCACGGTTCTCAAGTAGCCTCTGTACTACACTGTAAAGGGTAAAAGTGTCATAGGCAATATTAATGGAG
This sequence comes from Humulus lupulus, assembly GCF_963169125.1. Lineage (NCBI taxonomy): Eukaryota > Viridiplantae > Streptophyta > Magnoliopsida > Rosales > Cannabaceae > Humulus > Humulus lupulus. The sequence continues at coordinate 183,599,009 of NC_084799.1, read as the reverse complement.
AAAAATACTAAATTGCATAGGAATTAATTTTCCAAGGCTAAATGATAATTATGATTAATTAATTAATTAATTATTTGACTAATTAGTTTTTATTTGAAAAACTTTATATTAGTTGAAAATAATATTAATAAGTTTTTTGAATTAATATTATAAAGAGTTTAATATTATCTTACTATAAGATAATTATTAAAATTTGATAGTATAAGATAAAGTTAATTGTGAATTAACTGATATTTATTTTTGAAATAATATTTATATTATTTTAAATGAATAAATATATTGTCTTATTTTTAATTAAACAAACAAATGAGAAAATTGGGGAGCACTTATAGTGCCACACACCACTCATTGTGAGTGGGGACACACTTGGTGCAACCATGTGCCTGAGATTTGAATTTAATTTTTTTAAAATTTAAATCTTCAGAATATGCATTATTATTTGTTTATTTAATTATTGTTTTAATTTTATTAAAATAAATAATTAAATAAAATATATTTAACTGACCAGTTTTGAATTAGAGATATAAATTGTTTTATTATATTTAGGTTTAAACAAGTGACAACATATCAGTCAATTAATTTTCTAAGCCTGAAAATTGAAAAGCTCTCTAAGCCTTCTCTTCTCCTAACTCTCTAGATCTCATTTGTTGAGAATATCTAGAGAGCCAAAAAATCAAACATTTGCATCTCACGTGCCCACACACAATCCTTGTGTGTTGGAAGACTATGGTGTGAGTCTCAACCAGATCTACACGTGGATTGGATAATCGTTTGATTATACTAAAAGATAGCTCGGATACTTGATTGGCTTTGAGATGTATTATTCGATTATTTTATGTGCATTGATTTAATGTATAAATATATCTATTGACCTTGGCTCGGTATTAATAATTTATATATAAAAAACACACCACCTTCCGCTGCTACTCTATTTTTCTATTTTAATACCAACATTTTCCTAGAATCTACAAGACATGTTGGGAATCGACCTTGCTGTAATGACTCACTAGTTGAACATAGAAAAATGATTCCTAGGAGTAAAATAGGAGCAACGACGTTTTGGCTTGGAAATCAACCAGGTGATCAATGATGAAGTGGAAAGATTATTGCAGATTGGAGCATTGAATAATTCTTATACCCTGCCTGGACCACTAATCTTGTTGTGCTACTAAAGAAAAAGGACAAGAAACAAGTGTGCATTGATTTGACTAATCTTAATAAAGTTTGTCCTATGGATAGTTCCCATTGCCCAGGATTGACTAGATAGTAAATGTGATAACAGGTTTTAAGCGCAAGAGCTTTTTGGATACATACTCAGGATATAATCAAATATTGAGTTGTATGTGTTGGTATTAAATAAGAAAAATATCAAAATATGCAACAAAATGTATAGGAAGGGATTTTAAAAAAATCATTAATACCAGCCAGAATCATACATATATAAATATATTAAATAACACATTCACGGAATAAAGATTACCTCTCGTAGCCTATCAAGTGTCCTTGAGTCTTTTAGTAAAATCAATGATCTTCCAATCCTTATGAAAACTCACACCTCAGTCTTCCTAATCGTCCCTCTAATATACAAGGATGTGTGTGGGCACGTAGGATTCACATGTTGATTTTAGGCTCTCTAGATGTACTCAATACATGAGATCTAGAGAGGTTTGAGAAGAGAGAGGCTATGGAAACTTCTAGAATTTCAGGTATAAAGAATTCTATCGTTTCTTTCTTTTTGAGAGGGTTTGATAACCTAGAAACAACAGACTTAGAAAATAATCAATTTTTTCAAGTTTATAAAGATAATTAAACTATTTAATTAATCTTTATTTAATTAAAATAAAATTGATCAGTTACAACCTATTTTAATTATTTAATTTAAATCATACTTAAAAAATAATAATTAATATAATTAAATAAACAAATTAATTTAAAATTCAAAATTCAAATCTCAGTGATATGATTATGTGTGTGGTGTCACTTACTTTCAAATATAGTGAATGGCATGTGCCACTGTTACCTATCCCTGATTTTTTTCATTTATTAGTTTAATTAATTTTAAGACAAGATATTTATCAAAAGTAGATATCAATTAATTCAAAATTAACTTTCTCTTAAAAAAACTATCAGTTTTAAATAATTATCTTATAATAAGATAATAATTTAACTCTCTCATCTATTAATTCAAACATGATTAATATTTATTTTACATAATTTTTTTAAATAAAAACTATATAGTTAATTAATTAATTCACCATTAATCAAATGTCCATAATTATCACATAATTATTTCTTTGTCCTGGAAAATTAACTCCTTTGTAATTAAGTCATTCTCTCTCTATAAATATCTCTTGTGACATCCTTACCCTTAACAGTGTAGGACATAGGCGACCTGAGGACCATGAACCTATAATACGAAGCTCTAATAAACCAGAATATTAGTCAAACTCTTTAATTCAATAATCTTATTTATTAATTCCATGATTACTCCACTATAAATATAGAACTGCACTATAAGTATTTATAGAATTATATTTACAAAATTTTCTCTTGTAGTCTATTGATATAATCAATAAATGTGGTCATGTCCTCCATTTATTGGTTTGTTAATTAGAGCCAGTCAAAATTATCGTTTTACCCTTCTAATTACCTATTGTTCCTTAAGTACCATTAATTAACTAGAGAATAATTAATCTATATTCAATTTATAAATTTGAGCTTAATAATTATTCAGTTCCAGAATCAACCCTTAAGGGAACCAATATTCGATTCGTTAGGAAATCATTGATTCCATTATTGTAAAATTATGTTCCCAGCCATTCATGATATTGAATCTCCAAAACAAAGTCACTAGCCTCATTATATCAAAGAGACCTTAGCGAATGAAATAAAAGATCCAATAAACACAAACAGGAGTTCATGATCACTCAGGATTTAGACTGAACTACAAATGATCATCTATTATGCTAAGATTAAATCTTTATGGTAGACGATAAGTTTATAAAGACACTTAATCCATATTGCCCCGATCATATATATTCACTATTATATAAGCACATTTACCAATGTGTCTATCTACATCAGTAATCCGAATCTAGACTACTTGCATCCTGTATGCTTAGTAAACCGTACTAGCAACCATTCATTAAAGATTCCATACTTTAATATGTTATCGAATATTTTATTCATTTTATATGATCTTAATTCTCTCATACTAATACAAGATCATATCCTCATAAATGAATATGGAATTTTCTTGATATTTATATAAATTATTCAAACATTAATTATAACATTCAAATATAATAAAATTATATTTTTATTTAAATCAATAAAATGTCTTTTTACATGCTTTTAGGGCATAAACACTAATAGTATGTTCAAAATAATTAGTCATAAGATTAAATCAGTTCATAGGATTTTCACTAATTTGGAAATCTACGACAAAGTCTACTTACACGATGGTGTGATGTTTTATCCAGAAAATTAACTAAGTAGATAATATTGGATGTATTTTGATACATTGGACTAGGTCAATATTGATTATTGATAGATAAGTATCGTTCTTATCGAATCTACAACGTTGATCATTGGTCAAGTCAATCTTAATTCTGAGTGATAATATTTTTATTGATTATATTATTTGAGTCTTTTGGCTTGTTTGTTAAAGCTTGTCTCTTCAACATGGATAATACTTACATCTTGGAGATTCGGTAATATAATTGATTGAGAGTACCTGTCATAAATAAGAAATCTATAGCTTATGTACAATAAGTGAAAAGACAACTTCCTTAATAACTTAGTTCAAATGGTTAAATGATTGATCATTCATATTTGTGATTCACTTCATGAATTTAGTGGGTATTATTTATAAGGGATTTAGTGGGAGTTAATGATAAAAAAATGAGGGGTAAAACGATAATTTATACCCAACTCATTAGTAAGTCATTGATAGAGGATTTACATACGGAAATGGTGATAAAAATGGATCGTGTTTTTATACGAGTAAACACATTCTATGAATCAAAAGTTCAATTTTGTATATAGTGGAGTCATTCGAAATAAATAAGTTGTGAGGACATTTATCTGTTGAATATACTTGATCACAAGAACTTATTGTAACTTGTATTCATGGATCCATGGTTCCCGAGTCGTCTTTGATTAAATAAAATCTAATAGTCTCAAAATGTTTATTTAATTATTCATTGTAAATATTATGTTGACTAGGTCAAAAAAATAAATAATGTTCTATTAATTATTAATATTTTCATGAATAAAGAAATAAGAAAAAAAATTGGGAATTCTCAAGAGAGTATTTTTTTAGTAACTTTAGAAAATTTTATTAATATTGATAAATTAGTAATAATATTAATAAAATATAATAAATTAAGGTTCAAATTATAATTAATTAATTTGACAAGGATGTTATAAAATTAATATTAAAAGAAATAAATGGATATTTGAATTTTGAATGAGTTGGGAAACAAAATTCAAAACAAATATCTTGGCTGATTCCCTTCTATAAGGGGCGGCTAAGAGTAATTATGGGCCAATTTTTGGGCTCAATAATATCTTAATTAATTAATTTATTATTTAATTAATAAATTGGAAATTAAATTTATTAATGCCCTAAATTTCGGCTGTAAATAGAAAGCTTATGTGATGGTTAGGGTTAAACAATTTTTGGGTAAGTAAATTCTACAAATTTAACCCTAGGTGCCACACACTCCCTCTTTCTTTCTCTTAGTTTTCCATCTCATGTGTTGAGGAACAGTCCACTCTGAATTAGATTTGATCAAAGAAAGAAATGGAATATTGTGGTATAGTTCATTTTGCGATTTTGATTCTTGACAATACATAATAAAAAATATGACAAAATGTTAGAGAATCAAAAGAAATGAGTCTATTAATTCCGTTGCATATATGTAAGTATTCTTATAAGAATTTTATATTTATATGTTGTTTGTATTCAATATACACATATTCATATTTGTCATGTTTCTTTGTTTTGTGAACATGAATCCATAATTAAACTATAAAATTTGAGATCCTGCATTAAATACCAATGTCAGTTGCATACAAGATACTTACCACTTTCCATACTGAGTGTAGATTTTATTGTTGTAAATTCATGCCCTTTGGTTTGAGAAATGCAGGGCCTACGTATCAAAGACTGGTAAATAAAATTTTTGCAGAACAATTAGGGAGAATCATGGAAGTGTATATTGATGGTATGTTGATTAAGTCAAAGCACATAACAGAGCATTTGCAACACTTGAAATAATGTTTCAGGGTGTTGAATAAGTACAAGATGAAGCTAAATCCAATAAAATGTGCATGTGGAGTCACATGAGGGCATTTTCTATAACATATAGTGAGCAAGAGATGAATAGAGGCGAATCCAACCCAGGTGGCAACGCTATTTGAGATAACAGAGCCACAGACAGCTAGAGGCGTACAATAGATTACAGGGAAGATCACATCTCTGGGAAGAGGTGAGCTTTTGAAGAGCTCAAGGATTACTTGAGCTCACCATAGGTTTTTAGCGCTCCTGCAATAGATGAAGAGCTCTTCATGTATTTAGGAGTTTCAAAAGTGGCAGTCAAATCCATTTTATTTAGAGAAGTTGATGGCAAACAGAAGCCCATTTTTTACACAAGTAAAATGCTTTTAGATACTGAAACTCGATACAATACAATAGTGAAATTGGTCTTAGCCCTGATAATGGCAAAGAAGAGGCCGAGGCAGTACATGAAACCCACACTGTCGCTGTGTTGATTGAATTTGCATTAAAGCAAATATTATCAAAGTTAGATGGGCGATTTAGTTAGCTGCTTATGATGTGTACTTCATTCCAAGAAAGTTGAGAAATCAATTCATTTGAGTATGAAGAAATGGAATAAGTGCATTTAATGGAGGATGAATGGATGTGGACAATTAGCACATATGGCTTAACCAACACTCTTATATCGAGGATGGGGATGGTCATGGAAGCTCTGTGCGGATTAAGAATAAAAGAAGCTCTACAACTAATAAAAAAAGTAATTAACAATGAAGCTGAAAATGAGGCACTAAATTACGGGTTGGAGATGGCCAAGAACTTAGGCATTAGAAAAGTGCATGTCAAAGAAGATTCAAAATTAGTCACCGAGCAAGTTAGTGGGTGATGTTTGAATTTTAATTCAATTAATGCTTTAGAAAATTTCTCAAATATATAAATACATAAATAAATCAAATTTTGTCTTCAATTGATATATTTTTTTTTTTATAATAAATCTAAAATAATTTATAATATAAATATATTTCTTCTTCTAAAATTTATCTCTAAGCATTTTAATTACTCTTTAATGTTTTTAAAGTTACATTTTGTATTCAATTTGAACATTGAAATAATTTAGTTAGGAATTTAGACTTTAGGAAAAAAAAAAAGTTATGCCGCCTAGGCGAGTTAACCTGCCAAACGTGCTCAAAATATTGGGCGGATTCAATACTAAGATTTGGTTAATTGGACCGATTTGCCAACCCGACTTTGAGACTGGACGAGTAAAAAATTCATCCAACCGTAGTTCATTTATAGATATATACACAAACTTAATTTTATAATCACAGGCTTTTTTTTTTGGAAATGAATGCTAAAAAGAATAATATTGTTTGAATTAAGGGGTCTGAGGTGGAAGTAATCCTATTGAATCCATAAAAAGTCAGCCTATAATCCCCTTCATTGTACTTATATATCCATAAAAAATTATTAGTATACAAATTCGCTTATTTAAGTTTGTAAATCCATAAAGTATTTGAGTTTTCTCAACTCAACCTCTTAATTTTTTTTTGGGTGCTCAAATTCCACTACATAGACTTGACACTGTATCTTTTGAACTTTCGTTGCCTTTATTATAAAAACAACTAAACTATACATATTGACAACTTGGTGGTTTCGTATTGGTTTTGATTAAGTGAGAACTAGTGAAGGAAGATGACAAAATTGTAAAAGATGATACACATGTAAAGTTTGTAAACTAATAAAAGGTTGCCACCTAATCAGTTGTAACAGTTTTTAGTTTCAGTTTTACAAGTAGCCAGCATAAATATAAGTAACAAGTTACTTTGATGGTAACACGTTCTCTAATCTAGATCTAGAAGAAAAAAAATAGATCTGAAAACATTAAGGTAACCTATTAGGTAACAATTTACTTAACCCAGACCTGAAGAAAAAAAAGAACTGATCTAAAATATACACATTTTATATCGTGATGGTAACTGGTTAAAAAAACAAGAACTAAAAACCTGGATCTAAATATAAAAATTATTAAAGAACAACAACAATAAGAAAATGAACAAGGAGAAGAATATCGTTGAAGGTGGAAGATCATTGAAGCTATATAAGAAGATTGTGATGGTTCGACTTAGATTTGAAAAAAGAAAAAAAATATATCTGACAAAGCAATATCAACCGTTGAAGAAGAAGAAGATCATAGTAAGTGTTGTTTTTTGTGTGGTGGTGGTCACAGAAGGAGGCTATCACCCAATTTGAAACTCTACAATTGAACGCCTCTTACCTTTTTGACCATCACCTACATCCATCATTAAATAAATAAAATACTACATGATCTATTTTTGAATCCTCAAGATTCATCTATAAGTATGATCGATTTTATGTTATCCAATATTAGAATTAGTCGATCTACAATTCTAATAAAAAATGAAGACTGAAAATGGAGTTTTGGGCTGAATTTGAATATGAAATTGTTTTTTTTTAACCTTTTTGAAAATTTTGAAATCCATTCACTAGGACCAGTTAAGAAATGTGGTAACTAGAACTAGTCCACAAAAACGTTTTTCTATATGTTGCAAACTAGTAAACAGTTATCACTTTGAACTGATGAAGTGGTAACTAGTTATTGTTATAAGATTTTTAGATTAAAAAAAATTAAATTTTAAATCAAAGATCTAACCCAAAAATTTATTGTAGTTAACCCTCTAGTTTTTTGTTGGAATTGCAAATTGACTAATTATGTTATTGACCTATTGAAAAATAATAATTAAAAATAGAGAACAATAAAAAATAAAAGAAGAAGAAGAAATAAGGAAGAACACGGATGAAGAAGAATAAGAATAAAAATTCTAAAAATTTATAAGTATAAAATATTATAAAATTGTATTTGATAATATACTAAAACATTTTTAAATATTATAAAGAAAACTACATTAATAATATTAAAATTACTAAACAATATTTAATAATAATACAACTTAATTATTAAAGCCTCACACTAATTATAGCTTATTTTTATAAAACTATTATTTATGTGATTAATAATCCTATTATTTTATAATATAAACAAAATTCCATACAAAGAAAAACAATATGAGATTCCAATATTAATCAAAAGATTACAAAAAGAGTCATACACCATGTAATTTTTACTTTCAAAATTAACAATTAAGAAAAGACAAATTATTGCATTACTCTTATACTACATATTCTTCATTTAAAGCATAATAATTAATTATAGTGTTTATTTTGGCAGAAAATAATCACAAAAACATTAGGAGTATTGGCAGCAAGTAGTTAAATCTTCAATCAAATATTTGACGATAATAATATCTTCTGTTTATGTTTTGGTGTGCCATCAATCGATGTTTGTTAACTAACATAGTATACACGTGACGAAATTTGATTAGTTCAATTTATATTAAATTAAGAAAATACTAAAATTATTGTTATACCCATTTTTGGTAAGATGACGTGGCAAAATTGATACTAACATGAGCTGTGGAAGAGTTGTTTGCCAAGCGTTTATTCGTGATAAAGCACAATGGAGTTGTTCTGTTAGATAATTGGTTTCCTTGCTTTCATTAATCCACCCTTAAGGTATTATATACAATCTAATGTAGCTAAAGTAATGCGATTAGGGCCTAAGTCCATATTAAACATATACAAAAATAAAGTCCATATACAACTAACTTAATACCCCCCTCCCCCCCTCTCAAGTTGGAACATGGAGATCACAAATGCCCAACTTGCGAAGTAAATACAAAAACATGCGCTTGCCAAGAGCCTTGGTGAAAATGTCGGCAAGCTGATCATGAGTGGAGACATGAATGGTAGAGATAATGCCATCACGAATAGCATCACGAACATAATGACAATCAACTTCAATATACTTGGTACGCTCATGGAAGACATGATTTTGACCAATGTAGAGTGTCGATTTACTATCATAGTATAAGCACATGGTTGGCGAATGAGAGACACCCAAACTTGCAAGCAAAGCCATAAGCCATTTCAACTCCGAAGTGACAGCCGCCATGGAACGATACTTGGCCTCAGCAAAAGACCGTGACATCGTGTGTTGTTTCTTTGTCTTCCAAGAAATCGGGGAAGAACCAAGAAAAACTATCCAACCAGTAAGAGACTGTCGAGTCAAAGGACAAGTGGCCGAATCAGAATCACACCAACCGGTCAGAGAAAACTCACAATCAGTGCGAAGAAGAATTCCTTGGCCTGGATACCCTTTTAAGTAGCGAATTATGCAAATCGCCGCATCCCAATGATCTTGACGAGGTTGTTGCATAAACTGAGCCAAGATATGAACTATATAAACCAAGTCAGAATGTGTGAAGGATAAGTAAATTAGACGACCCACAAGGTGTCTATACCTTTTGGGATCGGCGAGCAAAGGTCCTTTGGCTAGAACCAACATGTGATTCTGCTCGATGGGAAAACTAGCGAGATGAGCCCCCAACAAACCAGCTTCGACAATAATATCAAGAGTGTATTTTCGTTGGCATAAGAATATTCCTTCTGAACTTCGAGCAACTTGAATGCCAAGAAAATATTTCAGCACACCCAAAACTTTCATATGAAAACACTCACGCAAATAGGCCTAGAAATGATCAACAACGGAAGCATCATTACTAGAAATAATCAGATCATCAACATACACAAGGAAATTAAGTTGAAATGATCCTTGATGTAGAGTAAACAAAGAGTAATCTGAATAGGACTGAAGGAAACCTTAAGTTGTCTTCAAAGAAGCAGCTAACTTAGCAAACCAACACCATGGTGCCTCTCGTAAACCGTACAAATACTTCTTGAGACGACACACTAAACCAGGAGTGCAAACATCAAAGCAGGAGGAAGTTTCATGTAACTTCGTCATCAAGATCACCATGCAGAAATGCATTATGACCATCCATCTGATGCAAAGCCCAATTCTTGACCGCTGCAACTGCTAAGAGGGCACACACAGTGACCATTTCACAACGAGAGCAAAAGTTTTATTATAATCAACCCTCTTAATTTGATGATTGCCAAAAATAACAAGACGAGCCTTAAGACGCTCAATTTTCCCATCCACATGATATTTGATTTTTATACCCATTTAGAACCAAGAGCCTTTTTATGAGTAGGTAAAACAGTCATTTCCCAAGTGCCATTAGCTTCTAAAGTAGCAAATTCTTTTTGCATAGCCTCGTGCCAACCTTCATCTTGCATAACTTATTTAAAAGAACGAGGCTCAATGCCTTCAGTGATAGTTGCAAGGAAAATACGATGTCATGGAGAAAACTTATGACAATTCACATAATGTGATATGGGGTAAGAAGTACCTGAGGAGCTGGCAGAAGACGATGAACACTCAGATGGACTAAGATTGGACAATGTGGGTAACAAAATCATGAAGAAGAACGGAGGGACGCTTATCCTTCCTGTAACCCGTGCCCCAAGACATCCGAGGACGCAGGAGGAGACACAAGTGCAGGGGAGCATAGGAGGCCATGTGGGATCCAGCATAGTATTAGTCCCAATCTCAGTGGCTGCGTGGTTATCAACTAAAATAGACTCCAAGTCTTCCAAAAAATTGACATCAATCCCCACATTAGAATCAACTGGCGACAAGGAAGAAGCAAACACTTGAGAAGTAGATACAGTCTCGTAAGGAAATTCATTTTCATGAAACTTTATATCTTTGGATACAAAGATGTCATCTGTCTGAAGGTCATAAAATTTCCACCCATCATTTGATCATGCTGGCGATTATTAATCATATTCAATAAAATCTGGACCTGCTCCGATTTTAAATCATGCAAAGAAGTGCAAGAAGACCCATGAGAAGAGACCACAGAATCGGTACCACCACTGGCAGCCACAACCTTGGTGGCCACAGATTTGGGCCGACCACGAGGAATAGTCGCAGGAGCTGCAAAAGGTGGTTGTGCATTGGGTCATGCTCTGCCTTGTGCACCACAATTTCGATCTTCCCACTAGTCCAGATATCCATGCATTTTTAAACAAGAATCGTCATCATGACCCGTTCGCTTACAAATAGAACAATGCAATTTTGATTTATCGAGACGGGTAAAGTGAGCCTTGGGTCGTGCAGTTTGGAGAGCAAACGCACGGATGTCCTCCTTGTCAGCTCTATCTTGAGCAATACCCCGAGACTTTTCTTCCTGAAGACATGCTTGATACACACGATTGAGAAATTGATGGAGTTTCTCCTCCTCCCGATTTGGAGCGAATCGACCAGCAACATCACATGTAAAATTATCACATTCACACGCATGAAGAGGCTTAAGACGATCCAATTCATCATACAATCCCATCAAATGAGTATAATAATCATCAATAGACATAGTCATAGTTTGCTTACAGTTGGTAATATCAATCCTCAATTGTTGAAGTCGAGGACCATTGGCCACGCAAAAACGTTTCTCAAGATAATCCCAAAGACGTTTTGCTTCATCATGAAAAGGAATGGAGGTCGCCAATTTTTGATCAAGATTCCGCGTGATCCATGAGACAAACATAGAATTAACAGTGTCTCAATCGAGTTGTTTCTTCTTCTCCGTCGGTTTGGTGATTGTGCCATCAACAAACACAAACTTTCGGCGAGCATTCAAGGACAACTTTATTTCAGGTGCCCATGCAATATGATTGTCATTAGAGAGGATCATGTGAGTGATCATATTTCTGGGTTGATCCCCAGACCAAAGATAATAGGGAGAGTGGGGATTGATTTTCCCATCGCTGGCCATGATGATGAGCGGTGGTGGTTGATGTGTGCCGTATACCACAACAAATTTAACAATTATTTTTCTTTCAATACTTCCAATTATTTTAGTATAATAGCAAGCACAGGTCGAACCCACGAGGATTATCATTCACTTTATTATTCAATAATTAGCACTAAGACTTACATAGGGAATTTAGATTTCGAACTCAAAATTAAATAACATAAACTAGAAAGCAAATAAAGATTGATATTACAATATTAAGAAATAGTTAAAGGTTAATCTCCACACTCAACAATCATTCCCAATCACTAATAATAAATATTATTCTAATTTCTCAATTAAACTATTAACCCTGCAGATAACTCTGAAGCAGACAATTATCCCAATCTCCCTATTACAAGTAATCAAGGCGAAGCGCTCAATAATTAACTTTTTTATCAAAGCAATAAATCTATGAAGCATACAACTGTTTAACTTAGGTAAAGCATTAAATCCTATGGAGACAAGTTAATCTAGACAATAAATTAATTAAGCATATAATCCATTTAACCTAGGTTCTATTTTTCATCACAATCAACAATTCTTTTGACATTACTATCATTTGCAATTGATCACATACACTTAGAATCCTAAACTATTAGGTGAGTAGTAATTCTAAGATGACAATTGAACAATGTAAGACCTTAATTAGTTGGCTGCCTAATAAGAAATCACAAAATTCATAACACTCAGTTGGAAAAATAGAAACAATTTAATATTGAGAGAAATTAAAGAATAATACTCATTATCAACAATCAAGAATTCATGTCTTAGGTTTTTGAATTAACCCTTAGCCTAAAAAGAACCTACTCCATAATAGCAATCATAATCACAGACATGATTAAAATTAAAATTAAAGAGATTAAGGGAAGAAAAGAAACTAGATTGATGAACAATAGTGTTGTAGTCTTCTCTTTAGCCCTTTATGAGTCTTTTTCTCTCCAAAAAACCGCAATAAAACTTGATATCAAATTAACCATAAAAATATTTTATATTTCCCTTTAAATAATATTTAAAATCTAATTAAAAATCTGAAAACAGCGTCGCAGGCTGCGACCTGAATTTCTGCGTGCTGCGGCCTAAAATGGAATATAGGCAAAAGTGGTCACGTAGGGCGCGGCCTGAAGAATCTGGGGAGCGGCCTACTTTTTCTAGGCAGCGGCCCGATTGGAACATGCCATCTGTAACATCAATTCCAATTAAAGTGTCGCGGCCTGAATTTTATGGGACGAGACCTATCTTCAATTTCTTCAATTCTCGAATTTAGAGAGCTTGTACACTGCCGCCACTTCATTACTTTAATCCTGAAAGCCTGGAATGCTCCTAAAACTTCATTTTAACCTCATCTCAGTGAGTCTTTTTCGACCTATGATTCATAAACTACAATTGCCATCAAAATGTCAGATTTATCATCATAAAATGCAATGTAAAAATTATGCTGTAGACTCACGAAACTAAGTTAAAACTACTAAAAAAATGCTATCATAATACCATCCAAGCATGGAAAAACTTATCAAATATTAATACAAAAATGACCTTATCAATGGTTTAAAATAAATAAAAAAAAAAAAAGAACAAGGTGGTGCGATATTTAGACTGGGGTAGGTGAATGTGTGGGGATGGGTTGTGTATAT